>NW_027527393.1:1490512-1530402 GCF_008692635.1 Crocuta crocuta | reverse complement strand
GAACTCTTAAGATTGGCATGAAGATCAAAATAATAATGCATATATTTATTACAATGCCTAAATTTCATCCTAACATGGTTGCTAATTAATTCATATTTTAACAATATTTAACAAGTTTAGACACTGGTATTTTAGTACAAATATTCTAGATCAATAGACTTTCCAGAATATTTTAGTTAGAGATGATGAACTCCTTCTTATTTTATTGGTCACAAATGCAACTAATAATATCCTGGGGGGATCTTCCTTAATAAATGTTTTCCTGCCTCATTCAATGTTCCATATATCTCATCGATTATAGTACTTTGTAAAAGAATAGGTTTCAAATATCACAATTTCTTTCATGTTTTTTCTTTCTCTGCCCACGTTATTTAAAAAACTATGTTTCTATATAGTTAAGCAAAGTAAAGATTTTTAAGAAAGTGATGGGAAAGATTTGGCATAAACTCAAAGAAACTAAATAAAAACAAGTATTTCTGTTTCTTACAGAAGCACATTTTCTTATAAGCTGCATTACTGAAACAGTCCACAGTTTTTCTTAAGATTTTTATTGAAATACGGTCAGTCATTATTTCTGAGGTTAAATTAATAAGGCTATTTAACTGACCCACCTCATAGTCAAATAGTATATTTTAAAACTTTTCCAACCCCTCTGTATAATAATGCCATTTATATATAATTCTGCATATGCTAGCTAATATTCTAGTTGTTGTGATAACAGAATCATTTATTATTTCTCACAGCTGTTCATTCTGCATAGTAATTTATAACCATTTCATAGTTAACAGTCATACCACCAAAAGACAAATTGATGACTAGCATAATATACTAGATTTTAAAAAATATATCATTCTAAAAAAAGCACACACAATAAGTTGACACTAGAGCACAAAAATATTGCTTAAGTGTTGAAATCAACTTAATAAGTCATATAACTGCCTGATCTGTATGTTCATATTCATATTGTGTGTATGAAAAATCACTAAATATTATTGGATGTTTCGTGGTAGGGATTGACATTTTTAACTTAATATCTCCTTATCATAACACAAATCTTGGCCCTCTGGCTGAATAGTGAGTATGCATTATGATACAATAATTTTTTAAATTGAGTAGTTATTATATCCCAGGCATTATGATAAGAACTTTGATATGCTATTTTAGTTAATGCTTACTTTTAAATCATTCACTGTAACAATGATTATCCATTATTAACTTTATTGTACAGATGAGAAAATTAATACCATGACCATTATTATAGGCCTATCATTCTAACTTCCATGTCCATATTTTCAACCACAAACTATTTACAACATGCTAGAATATACTAGAAACTTAACATAATAGAATATGATGCTGTTGATTTAAAAAAATTTTAGGGCATCCCTTCTACTTTACTACCAAATATTTCCCTAATTTGATAAGAAAACATAAGAGGTTCATTGTACAGGGTAAAAGATAAAAAGATACAGCCAAAAAACGTTTTTTCAAAACATTTTAAATAATGTTTTATATATAGCTCTATGGCTTGCAAACTCACACAATTATGATAACCCCTGAGCTAATCACTATTATTATTGTTACTCTATTTCTACAAAGTGTGCAGTTCACTCTAAAGACAAGTTTACAGTTAGAACAGAACATTCTTGAAAATAAAACAAGCTGCAAGTTTATACTACTGATGCAGTCAAAGGACTAGTAATCCCGCAGAATTACAATAAAATTACATTTACGTAGAGTTGTGTCATGAAATGGTTTCATATCTAGGTAGACAAATTCTTATTTGTTAAGTTTAAGGTCTCCCTGTATTCATATGAAATTAACTGAAAAGATAATAGCTTGGGTCCTCTTGATGGATCATTGTTTGATTTTTCCACAGAGTCTATAATTTTACTCACTGGAAATCTAAATTCTCAGAAGAATTGAATCAGCCAAAATGACAGCTGTTCTAGGTAGTTTTCATGGCTCACACAAAGCCCATGACAGGTAAGAATGAGAAAGTTAATGCATCCATTTGACCTTGAAATTTCCAGTGTCTCCACAACAAAGTCTTAACTGATTCAAACTCAAGCTAACACAAATGGGAGAAAAACATAAGGAGAAACCACTTAAAGTGCAGAAGACCATGGACATGAAGTTTTGAATCATGTATGCTACAAGCACTGATGGCATATTATAAGTATTGGGCCATGCAAAATACTGTCCCAGGCACCAATGAGGTATACAGTTGGGAATCAGTGATGAGATGAATCAAATTTTCATGCTGTCTGGAAGAATGGGTCTTATCCTATAAGATACCTAATATCTGAAATGGTTCTTAGGACAGAAATTCTTAAACCTTCAAGAGGGTCCAGGTGTAGCTGTTCAAATGACATCCCTGCTAAGGATCTGTCTATCTGGTTCTGACCCATTTCTGGATCTCCTACTGCTCACGTAGCAGGTGTACACACACAAAAAACACCATGTGGCTAATATTACCAATATGCAGAAAAACAGGTGAGAGAAGGGTTGACTATATTTTAATAATAGACTTTAGGAATTGGGTAGAATAAGTTGCTAAGTTCATCAACAGTATCATCTGTTCAGCACAGATTTTTTTTTAATTCATCGAGAGCTCAGTAAAAGCCAAATAACGAAAATATCTTGCAATGTTCTTATTTTCATGTATCATATGGTATTGCTTTCTCATAGTAAATGCTTTTCTC
The DNA here is from genome assembly GCF_008692635.1 of Crocuta crocuta. Lineage (NCBI taxonomy): Eukaryota > Metazoa > Chordata > Mammalia > Carnivora > Hyaenidae > Crocuta > Crocuta crocuta. The sequence goes on along the minus strand of NW_027527393.1, from coordinate 1,527,697 downwards.
TAGAGAAAACTCTATTGCTATTTTTTAAGAGCACAATCATATTAAACATATTAAAGTTGCCATCTGGAGAATTTCAGATTTGTCAACTAGGTAAAAATGTGCATATATATATATATACGTATATATATATATATACATATATACGTATATATATATACGTATATATATATATATTTCTGTAAAGCTGATAAAGAATCCAAAACATGCCTCATATATCATTATCAGAGAAGCAATGTCTAGGCAGTTTTCAGTTTTGGTCTTAATACTTATTATCTTTGTATAGATTTCTATTTTGTGAATTCAAAACAAGGTAATATCCCACTCCAACACTCCTGCCCTCCCCCATTTGAGGCAGTGAATTCATAATGTTGTTACTATTATCAGCATTCCCTGTTAAACAGGCGCTGCACATTTAGCAGGACTGGAGGTGGAAGCACCCGTACCATCCCAGGGAACAGAGGTGGACACCATAATGGCCTGCACTCTGGTATCTCTTCTGTCTCCTTTCCTTCCCATCTGCTCTTCTCCTCACCAGCAAAGGTTTCAGGGCACAACTTCTTTGACTACAGCAAGGCAGCCATATGGAAGATGTCAATCAAACCTCTCAAACTCTAGGTTACGTCTCTTTCATAAAATTCAATTTCATTAGGATGGGAGATGGAATGACAGCCTCACTTACTCTGACTGCTAAAGGCCAATCAAGAGTTGAAATGAAAGCAGAAATGTTATCAAGATCACTACCATGTACTGGCAGTCACTGCAGCAGTGGGTTATATCAGAAATTGCAACTAGCAATACAAGAGAATACCATTTCAGATGGCTACAGGAGCATTTTAGAATTTGTCATAGGTATGCTATTTTTGGCATGATAAATACCATGTCTTCTGCGCCCTTTAAAATAACCATATTATTGGATTCAACACAGATATGGAGATGCTGTTCTGAAAAGAGTCAGTCATAATATTTGTTTTTCTGTTGACAGAATGTCTGCGGCTGTCCATGGGTGAATGTAGTAAGAGATGATATTCTCTATCAGCTTTAGGAGTTCTACCATAGACTCCATTAATATAGCATAGATAACTGGTACAGGCTCAAAATGATAAATTCTGTCAAGCTATGAAATGTATTTCATACCTGAAACTTGAAAATTCAAAGCATTACAAGCACTTCTAAATCTTACATATGGTTTCTCCGTCCACATACACACATTTTATATTTTCCTATTAGTATTCATAGCACTATTCCAAGCATTTTTCAGATATGAGCTTATTTAATGAGGTAAGCAATACTATTATCTTATCTTATTCTATTTTAATGTTTATTTATTTTTAAGAGAGAGAGAGAGAGAGTAGGGGAGGGGCAGAGAACAAGAGGGAGAGAGACAATCCCGAACAGGTTCTACACTGTCAGTGCAGAGCCCAACATGGGGCTTGAACTAAAGGACCATGAGATCATGACCTGAGACAAAGTCAGGTACTTAATGGACTGAGCCACCCAGACACCCCTTATTCTCTCCATTTTAAAGATGAGAAAATCGAGGCAGAGAGACTAATTCTGCCAAGCTCATGTAGCTCTTAATTGGTAAAGATGACTGGTCTAGTATCCAAACTTTGAACTACAATTATGTTATCTCCCAAATGACATTATAAATACATATGCATATATAACAATGCATAAGTAGAATATTTGTGTATATATGTTAGTTGTTATAAAGAATGTTTTTTTTTTCTTTTTAGTTTCATGAAGTCATCATACCATTTCTTTTCAGTGGGCTCATTAATAAGTTGATGAAACCACACAAAACATTGCCTAAATTTTTATTTTAAGTAATGGAGCTTTTTCTACCTTATGTAGCCCTCAGCATGGTCCCACATTGCTGCAACGTTTTCAGGTTTCTATCTCCCAGTGACACACAGTTTCATTGGCAATGGGGAATAAATTGGGCAATATCTCTGAAATGATGCTATTATCTGAAGAGAAATTTAAAGATGCTAAATATATTTAAAGGGTCCAATTTACTTATAAGCTGGCCAAAGCACCAAACTACTATGTTCTACCACTCAAGTTGTAAGTTTATATAGAGTTGACTGAAAGCACTAACTCAAACCTGGTTATATGAGTTGTACTCATAATATGTATCACAATGCGATTTAATTATTACATATACAATTAACTTATTAGTGCAAAAATACAGCTTTCAAAAAAGCCTAAGTGTAACATATTATAAAGGCTACATAAAGGCATAAAGGTGAGTTTCTAAGGGATAGTTAGAAACAGTGACATAAATATAAATGGAATCTTTTTCCAAATTATTTTACAAGTCTTTAAGTTCTTATTCCACTGTAAAAAAACCAATAAATAAAAATTCAGAATTAACAAATTATGGATTGTTTATGCAAAAGGAACATGTCAAACTCCAGCCAGTGATTCCACACACAAAGAAGAGTCCTTAGTCCTACATCAACAGAAGAGTCTTTTGTCATTTGAGTTAAAATGTGTCAGGTATGCATGTAGCACTTTTTATAACTGATGCCCTTAAGAAGGTTTTGGATGAACTGAAGCAGTGTCTAAAGAGAGTTGCAGCATTTCATTATTTTGGTAGCCAACACATTTCTTATAATTTTGTGTATAAAACAAGTAACATAATCCACTGCATTACACCATAATATATAGCAATGAAATGATTCCATAGATCTTAATTCATAGATCTTAATATCATTTGGGAAAGATAAATATTGACTATTATCTCACACCTTGGAGGAAACAGAAGCCATAAGAGTTCCAACAGTCACCATATTTACTCCCTTTATGAAAATGTTTTGGTTTTTTTTAAGTTATCAATTCTTTTTCTTGGTTCCATAAAAAAATTAACCAGGACTCTCCATTCATTTACTCTGCACTGGACAATCACAGCAGGAGTAACCATCAGGTTCTAGAGCTACATTCTTCTTCAAAGTTCTGACAGTAATTCTGACCTTTTCCAAATTCATCATAAAAATTAGCTTATTGGCAAAGCTTCTTGAAATTTGATATTTTCTTTTCCTAAAGCTGGAAGTTTCAAAGAATGCTGAAATATCCATGCTATCTATGTAATTCCCTTATGATTAGGTTGAAAATTCTTAATTCTTCAAGTATGCAAATCAGAGAAGAGAAAGAAAGGTTTGAGGATGATTAAGTTGCCCTTTCTCTTGTATTTTAAATATATGGTAATTAATACATACATAGTGACAAAGATATATAAAATATTTCATACAAATATAGTGAGAAGCCAGCTACATCTCGGCCATTTACATAGAGTTTTACCTAACAGAGAGTTCATAAAAATGTTACAGAAAATTTATAAGGAATTATTTGTCATTAAAAATCTTTAAACTTTCTTTATATAAGGTATCATTCTGAACACTATGGGTCACAGGTTATGACTTTGATTTAAAAATATTCAGTTAAATTATGCAGAATAAATTTTGCTTCACATATTAAGTTCACAAAATAAAAATTACAACCAAATCTCAAAATGTTTTTTCCTGCTTTGCCTTTTTGATCTCAGTGTTTGTTATTGCTATTGTTTATTTTGTTTGTTTTCTTTAATTCCCTCTGCTTGGCTTTATTTGCTTCACTGACAATCACATTTCACATTTCACATTGAAGGAAGCAACGTCAGTCTCAGACCCCAGTCACTGGACTCCAGCTGAACTCTGCCAAGTCCACCCCTTTTACAGGCATGACATCACCATGGTGTCGCATTTTCCTGCCACTTTCCCAGTCCCTGTTGTTCTAAGGGAGTTGATCACCTTGCTGGTCTGGCAAAGTCTAAACACTCACATGTAATTACAGTCCTGCAAATGCATAGAGAATCAAGCCACATCATGGTGGGAATTAGAAATCAGCCTAGTCAGTAAAGCACAATCTACTAATTACTTGCACTGATGGTTTTTCTGGAAGAAAATAATCATGACTCTTTTGATAAAAGGCAAATAAAATTGCCTGAACTCCTCCTGCTATCTTATTTCAAAATAAGTTGACAATTTTAGACATTTTCGATGTATCCATTCTGAAAGTTCTAAGTCTGAATTGTACTTTAAAATTGGATGCATTTTACAACAATGGCATTTGGTAGAAGGCCTGCATTAAACTCATTTTAACTAACTTGCCATATGATAGTACTAGAAATAAACTATAAGAAAATGATACATTTCTGTTCTAATAATGTCAAACTATGATAATTTTAAAACTACAAAATATTCCAAGGGCTGTTTCTATTTTTGGGAATATTCACAGAATAAGATTTTTTTCTTGATAATCCACAAACATGAACCTAAAACACAGACATGATTAAAGTTTTACTTACATAATGAAAATTATGTAGGATATATTTCTATTGATTTTAGCATACTTGAGTGAGGTACTTAAAAAGAACCAAATGCCGTATGATATCACATACACATCGAATCTGAAAACACAAACAAATGAACAGAAAGCAGAAACAGACAAATAAATACAGAGAACAAACCGATGGTTGCCAGAGGGGTGGAGGGTGGGGGTTGGGCAAAATGGGTGAAGACGAGTAGGAGGTATAAGCTTCAAAAAAAAGAAGAAGAGAAGGAGAAAAAGGAAAAGAAGAACAGTAGAATAAGAATAAGGATAGGAGAAGCAGAAGCAGAAGCAGAGAGGAGGAGAATGAGTAGGAGAAAGGAGAGAGAGAGAGAAGAAAGAGGAAAAGGAGGAAGTCAAGGAGAAAAGCTAAATATTAGCTGGCACATTAAATTCTAAATGCTATTGATATTGAATATTAACCAACACTATAGGAGATATACCAATTTAAAATAGCAACTGAACATTGAAAACTATAATTTAAGCTGCACCTATTCAAAAGTTTACCAAAATGGAAACTCTATGAGGTGAAATGGCAGCTCTGTGAAGAAACTGATAGATCATTTAATCAGCTTGACTGTGGTAATCATGACACAAGGTATACTTATATCAAAATACTATATTGTTAATCTTAAATATATACAATTTCTCATTTGTCAATCATACCTAAAGAAAGCCGGGGGAAAATTAAAAAGGGAAAAATAAAAAGAATTCAAAGAAAGTACAAAAATGGTTAAGGCATTCCAACCTGCTGTTTTAGCATTCATTCTCATTGGGGGTTCAACTTATTCAAAGATTCTTGAGAAATGTCAGTTTTCACATTCCACAGTTTAATTGAGATTTAGTGATACTGGGGGTTTTATATCTATTTTATGGAATAATTTCATCAGAAGTAAATGGCTGATTGGAAAAACTAACTATAGATTTTTTTCTACATTGGACTTGATTTTAATTAGATAAGTAACTTAAGATTGCCCTCACAAATCAAACACGGATTTGGAAATGTGGAAGAAAAAAGTTAATAATCTTTAATCAATATTAAATTTTTCATGCATATTTTCCAACTGTGGTTTATCGTTGGACACATGGTCCAGATAATGTTTAAGAGTTAATTTGAGTAAGAGGTCTCCCAGACTGGGCCTGAAAGAAGCTAAAGTAATGGTGAATACAGAAGTAACTGCTGAGGTGAGGCATTTGCATACTAGAAGCTCTGTAATTTATGATCTGAAAGGAAAGTTTAGGCAAGTTGTTATTAAATTAAAGTTGACTTGTAATTTTAATACACATTTCCAATTTTGAACAGCTTTTCATTCCACTTCCCCCTGCTATACATGTAAGTTGATATTCTGAAAATTAAGAGAAACTTTTACTCTGTGAAGCTGTGATGTCTCGAACTCATATGAGATGAGGAAACACAATACACTGAACTCACAACTTCAAAGCCTAGGAGAATTATTAAGAGGTAGTTAGGTCTTATCCATGGGGTGACCCATTTCTTTCAACCTATACAAAGAAGACAGATTTTTATCAGTTTCTTCCTAACATTCCTGAAAATGCATCTGATAGCTGCAGCAACTTGCTATTTCCCATTGCATGCACATCACAGATGATAAACCTCACCCACCATGAACCACTTGATAGAGCATAGATATCTATCAAATTTGAATTCTGCTATTGACCAAGTGATAGTGTGCACATTGAAGAAGGGGTATGACAAAGGGCTACATGTCTTAAAGAACCATGGGAGACATACATTTGTTAAGCTACCAGATGGTGGTGTCACCTGTTATTATAAACAAATGGAAAAAAAAAAACAGACATTGCAGGATAGATGATATGATTTATAAACCAGTTATAAGGTTGACCTTATCTGGGCTGCTGCTTTGATAGAAAGCTAGGAATTAACCACATGATGCACTCTGCCTTCTTCTTGACAAGACATGCAACTTTGCAAAATGTATGAACATGACCATACTGTGAAACTGAAAGTCTACAGAGTACCTCTTTAATTGACAGGTGGAATATAAGCAGATGAGTGTTGTCTCTGCAGAGCAAGGCCAATGAATAAGTGTTGTCATTTATGGTCTCTTTTTTTGAGCTTTAGAGTAAAATGTTGGTTTCTATATATCCCATTCATTGTTTCAGTTCCCTCCTAAGCTTCTGAACTCATAGCAAAACAAAAGAGAATGGGAGCATCATAATTCATTATTTTAATAAGTCTAGCAAGTTCAAATCCATTAATAGATATTAATTGCAAATCCTTTTTAACTCATTAGTTTATGACCTGTCCTATGTGTATTTAATATGCAAATATATGAAATGTAGTGATTAGACATCTTAGTTACTCAAATCCTAGAAGACTTAGTATTCATATCAATAAAGTAAGTATAAACACTGCATCTCCCTCTGAGATTTGTATGACATTTGAATGGAATATTAATGATAATAAACAACATTTATTAAGTGGTTATTATGTGTCATGTACTTTATATGCATTAATGTAATACTTAAAACACGCCTACAGGTAAATTTCATTATTATGCCCATTTTATAGGTGAGGAAACTGAATCACTGAAGGGTTAAGTAACATGCACAAAGTCATTCAGACCAGAAGTCAAATCCAGATAATCTGGATCCAGAGTACACATTTCCAGCCATAATACTACACTGATATCTCTACCTAGTTTGTTATTAACTTAACCGGTATCCCAGTCATTGGTCTTTTCTTTTTCTAATCCATCCTCCATATGCCACCAAATTGACCTTTCTAAAATGCAATCCTAACATATTATTTCTTTATAACTTTTAATCCATTTCAGTATATCCATGCATTCAAATTCATTCTCATATCTCATAATACCATTTAGCATCTGGCTGAAGTTCTCATTTCACGCACTCACTAAGCCTGCAAACACAGCCCAAACTTCTTACCTTAAGTATTGACAACACATTTTCTCTCAAACCTCTACAGCTTTCTGTATCTGGTATACCTTTCCTGAAAAACTTCCTACTACTTACCAGAAAACAACATCTACTTTTCAAGGTCTTAATCAAACTTTCCCAAGGAATCCTGTTACATTTTCAATAGTTCTGAGTAGACCTCCTCTGGGCTGCCTATCTCCTGGATTAAACTCTTTGAAGTCACATCCCACTGTATTGCAATTATGAGTTTTCAGGTCTCTCTGCCTCACTGGACTGTGAGTTCCTACAGATTGAGAATGGAGTTTGATGTAGCATTGAGTGATAAGTGCCTGATATCTGGCAAGTATTTAGCCCTTGAAAGCATTTAGTCAATATCTATTTGTTCTCCATATTAAAATCATTTAAGTACCACATCAGCAGCCAGTTCAACGGTTCAATACAATCAGCATTTATGGAACACTACCGTCTGTCAGATACTGTGATGGGTATGAACAGGTGTGAACTACACATGGCCCTGCCCCTAAAATTGGGTGGAAGAGTGGCACACTCCCAGTTAATTTTGATACCTTCCACTAACACAGTTATGTATGAAGTGTTAGGTGAGCACAGAAAAGGGGCATTTAACCCAGACTGAGGAGGGAAGAAGAGAGCATGTATACTAAAGCTGTCTCTTCCCAAATTGCTATTGAAACTTCAGTTACTGATTAAATGGAATGCTTTCTATTTAGCAGCTACAGTCCACCCACATCTTGATAATTATGACAGTCAGCTAGCTTGTTACTAAGGTAGTTCCATCATGATCTTCAATGACGCAAAGATGTAAAGCAGTCATAACTCGTCTGCTAGTTATGCTGTTGAAGTGGTCATTCCTTGATAATCCAAAATGGAAGATGGTTAGTCTTCTGCAAACTTAGTGACTTAGCAAACTCATATAAAGCTATGAACAGTAGATGTCAACATGCATAATCTTCTTTCACTATAAAAAAGAAAGAGAGCGAAGAAGGAAGAGAAGGAGGAAAGTGGAAGGAGGAGGAGAAATAAAACAAGACCACATTGGGCTACAAATTTATTTGGTTATTTATCATATATGAAGTATTTGTAGATGACATTTTTGGCTTGAGAGTTTTTGTCAGAAACCTGAACAACCACACTACTATAGCCAGTCTTTTATATTTTCCATTTGTCAATGTTCTACAAGACTACATACTGATATGTTCTATCATCACTTCTGAAACATGAATTTCTTGAAGTCCGTTTTCTCTGACTTACCTGGGTATTACCCTCTGTGCTAAGAATTACATCTCACACTTAATACCCTTGCCACAATTATTGAGTGCTGATTGGACATGATTACAAATACAAAAGTTAGAATTTTACTTCACAAAATTCTCAGACACAGTAAAATAAAAGGAGAATTTATGGAATTAGAATTCAATGGGTCTTGACTACATTAACATACTCTCTATAAAAGCTCATAAATAAGAAAACTTCTACATGCCTTTGTTCCCTTGCAGTCTATTTTCAAGACAAAAGCTAAAGTGATCCTCTTAAAATATACTCAGATCATGTCAACCCCCTGTGCAAAATTCTCTAGCTGCTTTCCACCTCAGAATAAAAGCTAAGTCCTGTAAATACCTTGAGTCTCCCCAGTATCTGCCTCACCACCTGCTTTTCACCTCTTTGACTTCAGCTCCTGTAACCCTCCCTGAACTCATTCCACTAGAGGCACACTGGGCTTCTTGCTGATTCTTGAACATGGCAGACATTCTCCTCCCTCATGGCTTTGTTTACTCTGTCTTCTCTGGCTAGAAAACTCCCAGATACTTGTGTGGCTCAGTTCATTATTTCCTTCAATTGTTTATGCAAAATTCATCTTCTCATTGAGACCTTTCCAGTCACTTTATCCAAATCTACAGTCTCACCCAACCACATGTTCTAAACTTCCCATCAGTTTTATTATTTCTTCTTGGCACCTACCACTTTTTAACATAATATGTATGTACCATTTTACCCTATTTCCTGTCTCCTCTGATAGAATGTGAGCTCCATGAGGGTTGAGATTTTTCTCTTTGTTTTATTACCATATACTCAATGTCTGAAGCAGTGTTTGACATATTGCAGGTGCTCAATATATATGCTGCATGGACTGAATGAATCTCAATAATAATTAAATATTTTTAAAAATAAAAGTGTTAAAAATTAGGAAGGGGACTTGCTCTTATAGTGATTTATAGATGCTGTTCTAACTCTAACTAGCTGTGTAATCATTACTAATCACTTGGTTCACTATCTTCAACAAAATCATTACAGAGGAGAATCAATAAAGAATATTAATCATTAATCTCTCTATCTTATATTTTGCTAGGAGGCAGAATCTTTCGGCATTAGGATGCACTCGAAAAACTTTATTTTTGTGTATAAGAAATTATAAAAAGGAAGAAGAAAGAGGTATCCAGAGAGAACATCCCATCTCAGATGTGGGTGGGCTTTAATCTGGGCTTGCAAAAAAAATTTATGGAAGACTAAGAATATGTAAATTATCCAATTATCCTAATCATATGATAGATATCATTAGGGGAACTTTCTTGCCTTTGCACTACCTAACGTACTGTAACCTTGAAGAGAATGCACGGAGGGGTGAAGCCCCCAAATGACTAAGGTTAAATTTTCCATCAGTAAAGAAGAATGAAAATTCAAAACAGAAGTTCAGGTTTTGATTTTTCTTGTTTTTGTAGAAAGTGAAGAATGTATCTCTTGACCACCTGAGATTCATATCTGCTACATGTATAGTATTTTATTTACTCTTGAAACAATTCTATATAGGAGGAACTATTACATTCCCTAGCTTACAGTTGAGAAAATTGGTGCCTGGTCTGACTGGCTCCAATGTTCTTAATCTCTGCATCATACAATTTCAAGTCTTGACAATTTTAGACATTGCACAGTTTCAAGTTATTATTTTGTTTCCCATGGTTCCTTGAATGTACTAAAACACGAAGCTAAGAAAATAAACCCTTTTACAAAACCAGGACTTTAATCATTGGATTATTTTTTTACATATATATACAAATATTATATACAAATACAAATATATATACAAATATTCAAATATACAAGTGTACAGAATTGTATAAGATCACACTCTGTAGACATGTTGCTTGGATTTCAAACCCACCTTTGCCACTTAGCAACTGTGTTACTCTGACTCATTTGATTCCTCTGTCTATACTTCATTTTTTTAATCTTTAAAAAGAATATCACAGTAGGACCTACTTCATATGATAGTCTGAGAATTAAATTAAATACTTTATGTCAGGCACGTAGAAGTCCTGGCACCTAGTAAGTGATTTGAAGCAGTTTCTAGGTTATAAAGCAGGCACTATTTCAAATAGTTATTTTCTCTCATACCTGGTAAATAAGAGTAGAACTTTCTAGGTCTTATGTAAATCACATTTTGTCATGTTGTATTTCAAATGGACTTCCATAAATGGTTCATGACATTAAGACATTTTCATTTACACTAATACCTTCTAATTTTATAATATTTAAGACTACAATTAAACATGATATACTCCAAGAGAAAATCTGCTGTTCTGAAAATACTCAGTGAATAAATTAGTTCTAGGTGATGTGCCTGATGAATCCCATCCAATGAGCCCATAAGAGCTGTAAGAGTTAAGAAGTTTGAACAGCTTGTTTTCTGAAGCAAATCTTAAACCACAGACCTGGAACCTAACTCCATCAGTTAGGGGTTTCTGTCAATGAGTATTTTCAGAACGAGCATGCAAGAGCAACCAAGGCTTGAGGGTAGAGATGTGCAGAAAGTGTTTCACCCTTTGGTTAGTAGACTATAGCATAACGGAGGCAATAAAAAACATGAGCTCAAAATTCTTTGCTCATGTGCTTTCATCCATCTTGACAATGGACTGGATTTTTTGGATGACCAACCTGATCAGGGATGTGGAAATTGATCCTGTGGAAAAGACATCCATTCAGTGACACAGCCTAAGAAGAAAGCGTTGGAAGTCTCAGGCACAAGATTTTATCTCTTCCTTCTAAAAGAATTTGTTGCTTTTGTAGGTTGCTATGTATTGTTGCTCGCACAACTTTTTATCAAGAATGCTAATTTAGACAGTGTTTCTCTCCAGAGGAAAGACATTATGGGAAATACAATGTAAAGATGAATTCTATCCTCTTGACATATATGCACATAAATTCTTTTTGCTACGTTTATTAATGCTTAAAATGTACCAAGAAATTTGGAATATCTTGCCTCTGCTTCACTCCTCAAAAATCCTATGATATAGGTATTGTTGCACAGATATTTTAGGTAAACTGCACAAGATTAAACATTAGATAAAAAATTTGAAAGCAAAATATTCTGAATTTCAAGACTATATACTCTTAATAGTCATGTCAAACTATTTGGAAACAAAGATATTTGTGGTATGGGACTGTTAGATTTATTATTATTGTGTGTGCGTGTGTGTGTGTGTTTTCTTTTTCTCTTTTTCTAGCAGTGCTGTTGAGGTTACATAAAAGTATTCATGATTGCCAATCTCCATCCAGTTCCTGGTTACCTTTTATGGGTTCTGGAATGGCAAAGGTGGGTGGTTACATTTTAGATTGATCAGACTGCCTCACATACTTTAACAAGGCCATGAATTATTCATAGGCATGTAAGGGCTTTCTGCACTATCTCATTTTTCACAGAAATACATGAGAGAAAAATCACCCTTCATCAGAAAGCAATGCAGTTTTCTTAAGATGAATCTGTGACCTGTATCTGTAGGTGAAGACCTTTTGGATTTTTGCTGCAATAACATTTCCCTACCTTGAAAGTATTTTGCCCAGATGATAATCTCAGAGCCCAAGGATTAGTTTCCTTTTGCCAACTAACTGGCTGAGAATAGAGTGGCATGTCAACACTCCAAATTACCCTTGTAAAAGATGATTTAATTAGATATCTAAAATGAACTTTCTATTCTATATCTACAGTTTAATAGAGAGGAGCTTCCAAAAAAGGGTGACGTTGCTCCTTTCTGATTACTAGAGGTTTTGAAGAGCAGCAGACTGAGCAGAAATTATGCCCAGAAGACATCAGCACCACACAGTGTCTGTGACTTGGATAAAGCGCAACAGCATAGAGACTTTGGGGATTTCTAAACCAAAGGACAAGAAAGCGTATATTTTAATGCAAGCATCCTATTACTGACAATGGGTAGGTTGATGGTTTCAATTATGGTTTGATCAAATAGAGCTTCATGTGGTTTGAGGATCAATGAGCAGCACAAAGAACTTTGAACATTGTGATCACATATTATGATGGGCTTTCTCTCATTTAGTACTCACAGGTGAGCCTCCCTTTCTCTTATTTTTTTGTTTGTAACAAATATACAGAATGGAAGCTTTCTTTCTATTGCTCCATGACTGCATGAAAATGCAGCATCCTCTGCAAGATAGAAGGATGACACGGTTATTCAACAGCTGTGCCTCGTTCAAAATATCAGCATGAATTAACATGCATATTATCTTTTCAGAATGAGAATATATACAACCACTTTGTCTCCTCCCCCCTCCAGGTTGGCACTTCAAATAAATGTCTGGAATTAGGCAAGTGTTCTTTATTCTTAGCAAAAGATGGAAAATTCACAAATCCTGGTATATGAGCACATAAACATTTCACCATTTCCCAAATATACAAGTGTGAAATGGTCATCATAAATACAAGTGTTCATAGCTGTACACAAGATGGGTCCAACCACATTACAGCAGCACGCCTTCTTGCATTTTATCACAGCACTAAAATATGCAATTCCTTCCCTTGAAAAAGCACTGTTATAGGCATTATAAAGAAATGAGCCACAATGTGGCCTGAGCAATTATCACTCTGGAGGGAAACACAATGATGTAATTGAACAGGAATAGCTGTTTAGACAACTGGACTCCACTAGTTCACTATCTGAGCCAAGGGGCCCAATTCATCACCTGGCCTCAATTTTAGGAGAATTCCATTTAGCGAAGACTAAAGCAGTCAGGGGACTTAATAAGAAAGCCTATTAAGCACAATAAAAAGCTGACTGTAAATAGAGGTGACTATGTTAGAGTAATAATTAGATGTCCATGAAGAGATGAGGCATATGTTACGCTGTACTACTGTTTTGTAATGCTATTTTTGTTAAAGCATTTCACTATCTACTTTAATCTTTCTAATATCAATATTTAAGGTTAAAGATGGAGAAGCAGTGCTTAGCAGGAAACTACATCTAATTGTAGTGTCTTTTTAATGATGAAGTAATTGTCTAAGACTTCCAAGTCCTGTATGTAGGACTTCATATTCAAAATCATTATCTTGGATTATGCCACAGCTATATTCATTGCAGCCTCTCTTTTTTGGAAAACTCTCACTATTTTGGTTTTTACAATGCAACAAATAAAAATCTACCACAGAAGAAAAAAGTTCAAATCAATATATACAGCACTGCTACACTCTTTAGTTCCTTAAAAAAATGAGAAGAAAGCAATTCACCATATCCTAAAAGCAGTCTCTTTATAAAACAAACTACAATATTTGGCAGATGTTTGTCTCATAGGGGTGGTCTTCAATATCAGCAATATATAACAAAACAGGAGTGTGAATTTTCTAGATTGGGAAAATTACTTCAATTGAAAGTAGAATATTTAATAAAATAACGGCTGCCATTGAACAATAAACATTAAAGAAAAGATGATAAAAAATACATTTACAGTCACTGAGCTAACATCCACTAGAAGGAAACATGTTATGCTTATGGCATTTGTTCAAATAACATCCATACTTCATTATACAAATTTTATAATAAATGCTATTGGGAAATAGGAAAAGCTCACATCTGATTTCAGATTAAATAATAATAATGATTTGAAACACACACACACACTCATACACACACACTCATACACACCCCACCATAAAGAGTAGAGTACTATTGAATTAGGGAGGAGTTAAGCAGCCTCTAAATTTACAAATTATCCTGGATGGGCTGATATTAAATCTTTGCTCTGAAAGAAGTGCTCTAAAAATCTAACTCTTTCCCTCATCTAACTTTGTTTACTCCTTTATTTGGATAAAAGTAATGTTATCACTATTTGAGGAAGATGTGGTTTCCTATATATAAAAAGAAATCTACAAATAAATACTAGAATTAGAATATGAAGTTAATAAATTTGCAGTAGCAAAAGCAAATGGTATTTATATTCAGGAACAAGTAAAATGAGCATTTTGAGAGAAGCTATATTCTCAATAGCAATAACTTTATCAAATAATTAGAAATAAATTTAATGAAAAACATACATAAGACCTTGACACTGAAACTCATAAATAAGACAGAGACAAATGGCCAGTCTAATACAGATAGACAATATTCATGAACTGCAAAACTCAATATTATAAAATTGCCAATTCTTTTTAAACAGACTGTAAATTCAATGTAAAACCAATCAATATATTTGTCAAGATTTTCTCCAGCTTTGTTATACTACAAATTCTGAAAAATACATAAATAACAGAAGAAAGACAATAGTTCGTACATAATTGGTGCTCTGTGTCAGGCATTGTTCTGTGTGCTTTACTATTATGAATTCACGGAATCCTCCTAACAACCTCATGAATTGGGTACCATTATTATCCATAATTTAGGAATAGAGATTACTGAAGCACAGAGAAGCTAAATAACTTGCTGAAAGCCACAAAGGTAGTAAACTGAACCCAAAGTCTCTGAGATTCTTTTGTTCACCAATACATCACAGTGAGGAGGAGCAATCAAATATTCTTCCACCTTATTCTATAATAAATTTGTAATGTACTAGACATCTCTTTAGTTACACTTTTATTTTTTAATTGTATATAGAAGTATATGTTATGCATATTAAATATATATGCATATATATTTTAAACAAAACTATGTATCAAGACTAAGAAAGAAAATATAGCCAATAATTCTGAAATCCCCTATGTGCCTGCCCTTCCCACATTTTATTATCTCATCTTTCAGGTTACATTATCTTGAAATTTGTGTTAATGATTCCACTGCCTTTCTTTAGTGATACAAATATAGGTGGTACAATTGTAATCAATATATTTTGGCTTAAGCTTTTATTCTACATTATAAAAGTGATTTATAGTTTAGACAGTCTTCCATGATTTTTTTCTCAAAATTATCCTTTTGATGTTGATCATATAATGCATTCAGCTGCAGTGTTTTCATCTATTTTCACTGATGAATATGACATTTATTTTCCTAACTCCTGTTAATGTATTTCTGGGCTGTTTCCAGGTTTTTTTGGTGTATATTTGTGTGAGTGTGTACAAACACACATGAGCACACATGCTATTAGCAAAATTACTGTCACAAATATTTTTATATATGCCTTCTTTACAAGTCTGAGAATGTCTATAAATTTAGAGTAGAACTGCGAGACAGTAGGACATACAAACCTTCAACATTTTTTTAAGTAATGCCAAACTTTTTTCCTAGAAGGTCCCATCACTCTGAACCCCACATCAGAGAAGGATGAGGGGTCCCTTTGCTGCACATCCTGACTGGCACTCATACACCATAACAGCACACACCACCAATACTAATAGTATTCACTGATTTTTTTTTTTTTTTCTGATTGGTCAGTCTGATGGGTTTTCAACATAGGTTTATCATTCTCCTTTTTTCTCAAGTCCTTTAATATCCATTATGAATAGTTTTAAGTTCCTCTTTTATAAAATGCTTGTTCATTTCTTTAGTTCATTTTTCTACTGTTAGTATTTCATAAAATTTGTTTATATATTTGGAAAAAGCTTTTTGTTGTGATTATTTTGTTGAAACAACTTCTAGGTTTTGACATGTGTCTTCTTCTCTGTATAAGCCTTGTGACTAATAAAAATCTTTTTGACTTCTAAGAGTACAGACAGGTTGCTGTTCTTTGAACAACATTTGTATGGTATATATTTTTCTGTCCTTTCAATCTGTCTCCTAAACATTTTTGAAGTTGAGACAGAATATAGCTGAATTTTTAAAAATCCAAAAATCCTTTTCTATTAACCAGAGAGTTTAATCAATATATTATTGTTAAAAAAAAACTTGTTATTATTCCCACAAATTTGTTTTATGTTCTCTATTTCTTTTTTAAAAACTGATTGCCCTGGGGCACCTGGGTAGCTCAATCGGTTGTGTCGGACTTCAGCTCAGATCATTATGTCACAGTTAGTAAGTTCCAAACCCACCATGGGCTCATGGCTGTCAGCCCAGAGCCTGCTTTGGATCCTCTGTCCCCCTCTCTCTGCCCCTCTCCCACTTGCTCGTGCTCGCTCTCTCTCTCTCTCTCTCTCAAAAGTAAATAAACATTAACAATTTATTGCCCTATTTGAAAACAATAGAATTTTCCTCATTCTGTTTTTTATTCTATTTGCTTAGAAAGTGTATCCCTGTGCCTATTCTTTTAATAATTCCCTTAGCTATTTGAGAATGCATACTTTACATGATTTAAATTTAATAAATGTCTTTACTCTCCTTCAGATGATATACTAAGTCCTCGTATTTTATCTTCCTAATATGTGGGCTATTTTTGTTCATTATTCCACTCCTTTTTCCCTTCATGAATTAGGATGGTTAGTTTTTATTCATTCAATATTTGCTTAGATTTCATATATTTACCCATATTTTTCTTCATACTCCCTTCTTAAATCTCAGATCATCCAAATGTGATTGTATTCCTTCTACCTGAAGGATTTCCTTCATACTTTCCTTTAGTAAGCATGATTTTTTTTAAAATGAATTCTCTCACTTTTTGGTTGTTTTAAATATTTTCATTTAACTTAGTGTTATAAAGACCATTTTCCTAAATATAGAATTCTAGGTTCATAATGATTATTTCTTAGTAATATCTTTTAATCTTTCTTTCCTATTTTCCATCTATTTGTATCTGTAGGCTTCATTTTGCATTATGACTTTGCCTCAGTTTTCCTGGATACCATTTAATATTTGTCTTTACCTAACATGCTGTAACTCCTTCTTTTGGTTTTAACTTCAATTATATTTGAATTTTATTCTATCTGGTTTTCTCTCAGTCTGCTTGGTTGTTCTTCATAGTCTCCTGTCCCTTGTTAAGGAAACAAACTAAATGCATTTTGTATTTTGTTATTTCCAATTATCTTAAGTCTCTAGAGGTCTGCTTCTCTTGTGTGTCATTTCTGCACATTCTGACTTATGTTGTCTTATTTACTTGGTGTTTTCTGTAAACTGCTTTTATTCCTTTAACTGGATTGATAGAGATTCTTTGAAACCTGGGTAAAGCTGAATCCATACAAAAGGAATTGTATATTTTATATTCGTTGGCTGGTAGAATAACAAACCATGGAAACTTTACATTAAATTCTCTCCTAAGATTCACCTTCTCCCTTCAAATACATTAAAATGTTATTTGGATTAAAGACTGGCATATAACTTTGTGTGGATGAGTTATCAGTCACATGAAGTTTATAGTTCTGATATCAAAGGGTATTTTTTTTTCTACCTCACACCAAGTCCAAAAAGAGGAAAATTTCTATCTCCTTCTATGTGACAGGGCTTTGTCCTTATTCACTCTATGTAAGGAGGCAGTCTTTTAGGTTTCCACATTTTTTGTTGAGATCTCATATTAGATCTACACTTGGTCAACTCTAGGTTTTAACCCCTACTGTCTTTGCATCAGGCAGTCTTTAAAGTAGAAACTCCAGGTCATAAGACTGATTCTAGCATACACTTTCACGATGAAAGCAATCTTGATGCTTACTCAAATCTCATGGTTCTAAGTTCCATTTTATTTCTGTGTGTGTGTGTTTGTGTGTCTGTGTCTGTGTGTCTGTGTGTGTGTGTGTCTGTGTGTGTGCGTGGTCCCAGCAGTGGAATTGAACAGATTTTTCTGACTACTTTTATCTGGTATTTTATTGTTTCAACAAGAAGAGCTGTTCAGGGGCCACCTGCGTGGCTCAGTAGGTTAAGTGCCAGACTTCAGCTTAGGTCATGATGTTGTGGTTTACAGATTCGAGCCCTGTGTTTGGCTGTGTGCTGACAAGTCAGAGCCTGTAGCCTGCTTCGGATTCTATGTCTCCCTTTCTCTCTGTCCCTCCCATGATCCTGCTTTATCTTTCTCTCACTCTCCCTCTCTCAAAAATAAATAAACATTAAAAAACAAAAAAAAAAGGAGTTATTCAGGATATCTAATCCATCATGCTAGTGGCAAATGGAAGTGAGAGAGCCTGGGACATGAACATAAATGCATAAAACATTTGCTTTAATGACCCAATAAAATAGGATTCATATGACCAAATCCCCAAACCTCTCATTAAAAAGAGTCTTTTGCCACCAGCAGTCTCTTCTATCCTGAATATCAAGAAGATCCTTTGATTGCTTGTAATGACCTCTGGTTTACACAACGCATTTACTTTGAAAGAGAAGAAAACAGGTACTTTGATGTCAGGCAAACCTTATACCTGATACTATCATTTTGTGTCTGAAACATACTTTTCTCAGATTAGACTAATCTGATTGTAGAGGTGTTGCAGCCACATAGTAGATGCTAAAAATCTGTCACTAATTATGTGTCAACGGGCTCTGCCTTTATCTTCTCTACTTCACAACACCTTCCATTCAGAATTAGACCAGTCACCTCTTCACTATTTAGTGAAATTTAGAACCTGAGTTTCTACCTCCTCTTGTCCTCAAAGCTATTTGTTTGCTATTCTCACTTTAGTTTCCAACATCTGCATATAGAATATGATGCTCTGTAGGGACAGTTAGGCTCTGAGGTTACATATGCTGGGCACAAGAAGTTTTCTATGATTTTTTTTTCCATTTTCTTGGCCAGTGTTAGAAGATAGATGTCTGTAAACAGATCAGTTCTTAACATCCCTCTAGAATTTAGGTCACAAACCTATATGCAAGAAACATGTCTTCCACAGCCAAACAATGCATTGTTAACCAGGATTTTGGACGTGCCTATTAGACACTCAGTGGCATTGCACTAGGATGTCTGAAATATAGTATTACTCCTCAATCTGCTATGGGAAAATTGCTTTTACCTGTATCAAATTATAGCTAAACATAAAGTAGTTTATATTTGGCTAATGATAAATGTGCAACAGAGACTAAAGAATCTGTGATGGTGTTTGAAGAATAAAGACAAGTCTTAAAAAACGCTTTGAAAAATCCTCAGGGTTTAATAAGTAATAAGCATAATTACTTAACTCACTTTTGAACTATAACTATATGAGCAAAGTACTTATGAGATGAAAGGGGAAAAAACAAGATTCATTTTTAAAAACCCCACAGGTGTATTAATTAACCACTTAACAGTAGAAGACTCTTTGGCACGGAATGTTCTAAGTGAGCAATACTCTTCTACTCTAGAGGATCAAGGGCCAGGATATCACATCTAAGTGAAAGGCAATTCAAAAGCATTTTTTTGATCATTCCATTTTCAAGATGAAGAAACCGAGGCCAAAAGAAGATAAAATAGTACCTGAAGCCTAATATATAATTTGAGTACATAAATTGTAAGAAATAAATCTTATTAGGATTGTGTTATCATAACAGTAAGTGAACTAAAATGTTTTCTGGAGTTGTTTTCTTCTTCTTCTTCTTCTTCTTCTTCTTCTTCTCGCTCTCTCTCTCTCTCTCTCTCTCACATAAGTTCATAGGAAATTCTGCAAAATTCTAATGAAGCAAAGGCTCCAATTTTAGAAAGAGTGGTATCATAAAAGAGTTCATTTTTATTAAAAAGTACTGTGCATTTATTATTTCAGTTACAGCACCTTTCACTTCTTTCACTTACTATAGTAGAACCTCTCTACTTAATTCAATAAAATTAATGGTATATTTAATCCTTAATTCAGGATTCTTGAATTATACCAAAGGAATACTGATGTCATAAAATCTGGACTACTGAATGCATACAAAGCCTATTCATGTTAGTTATCCTTAACATATAATTTACTCCACAAAAGGAAGGGGAACAGTAGGTGGTTCACATAAGTGTGCACTGTAGATTCTACCCCTAGGCAATCTTGTTAAACATGGGAGAAATAGCCCACTCTTGCTGTTTCCAGACAACGAGAAGCCTTCCTCCACTTGTTCTTGAGTGTCCTCAAGAAAACCCTCCTTCTACATGACTACAACCCCAAATGTTTTCACATAATCAATCAATACCATATGATAGATGTGATGCTCAAATTATTTTATATTAATGGAATTAAACTCTCTAGTTTATGAGGATGAATAGAGGTTGTAGAAATGAATTAAAATAGTTTAACAAAAACAAACAGAAATAGATCCATAAAACTGAGAACACACAGGTGGTTGCTGGAGGGGAGGTAGGCAGGGAGATGGGCAAAAAGGATGAAGGAGAGTGGGAGAGACAGGATTTCAGTTATGGAATGAATCAATCATGAGAATGAAAGGTACATCATAAGCACTATAATCAACGGTACTGTAATAACAACACAAGGTGACAGTAGCTACAGTTGTGGTGAGCATAGCATAATGTATAGAGTTGCCCATCAGTATGCTACATACCTGAAACTAATACAACAGCGTGAACTATAATTCAATTAAAAAACATTTTTGGGGCACGTGGGTGGCTTAGTCAGTTAAGCGTCTGACTTTAGCTCAGCTCATGATCTCACAGTTCGTGGGTTCAAGCCACACATTGGGCTCTGTGTTCACAGCTCAGATTCTGTCTCCCTGTCTCTCTGTCCCTCTCTGCTCTCACACTCCTTCTCTCTCTCTAAAATAAATAAATGTTAAAAAACATTTTAATTAAACTCCAAACAATAAAATACATTAGTTTTTAGTTTATCATTTCTTGTAATAAGTAATATCTTTGGGTTTCTTTTCAAAGAAAAATAGTTTTTTAAATGGCTAAATGCAAACATACAAACACAAATCGAATTCTCAACTTTCATACTGCTCAAAAGAAAAAAAAAACAATGGGGATGGTAAGAACACAACAAATATTTGGGGGGATAAACAAATGTTATTCTTGAGAACATTTTGATTCTTCACTATGTCATTAATAATTGTTTATTTGATGCAAAATTGTTTGATGCAAGATTATTCTGGATTCTGAGTGGGCTCAATCTAATCTCATGAGCCCCTGAAAGTGGAAAATCTCTCCCAGCTATGTCACAGAAAGATGGAAGTATGAAAAGAATACAATGACCTACTGTTGCTCATTTTGAAATGAAGGGACTAATGTGCAAGGTCCTCAGAGAGGTCTTCAGAAGCTGAAAATGGCAAAGAAATGGACTGTTCCCTTAATCCTTCAGAAAGGAACACAGTCTTGCCAATACCTTGATTTTGGCGCAGAGACCCCTGTTGAAGTTTTGACCTCTAGAACTGTAAGATAACAAATTTGTATTGCTGTAAGCCATTAAATTTGTGATAATTGCTAAGCAGCAATAGGAAAATAATTCAGCACTTGATGTCCAGAACAACGTTGTGAAATGAGAGAAAATAGTTGGAGTCACTCTTAAAATTGAGAGAACTGGTGCTCTCTTATGAATATACCCAAAGATGTATTGGCTATTGTGCAGTGATGTCAGGATTCAAAGTCCTGCCTCTCAAATCCAGATCCATTGCACTGTCCCTCACATTCATCCCTTAACGAAAGAACTGTTAAGGTCATGCTGACTTGTTTAGATTACTCCCCCAAACACCAGGTCCCAAAGCTATTAAGACAATGAGGTTGTAACAAACAGATAGGAGAATGAGAGAATTATGGGCTGTGGATGTTGGCCAAGCATAGTTTCAGAAGTGTCAAGAACCATCCTGTTTCAGAGAAATGCCTGGAGATCCATTATCAGTAGCCCTTGAGAAATGGGGGCTAGGTAGGTGACACTGATTTACTCAGGCCAAGTGATTCTGAATGCCATGTAAACATATGTGCTATATTCAACAGACAATGGTGAAGCATCAATGGCTTTGGAACAAGAATGCGGCTAATCAAACATGCACATTAGAACAATAAACCTAGTGGCACTGTAGAGAAAGGATTGCAGTAAAAAGGAACTCAGAACTATTCAAAACTATTTTATTAGCTCCAATGAGCTGCAATAAGAACTAAAACCATGGCTAACATAGAGGAAATGATAGTTTTGAGATCCCCCCCCCCAAAAAAAGAAATGTTTGAGAAGGAATGCTGAAGGCAGGGTGCAGGGGGAAATAACATTTCATAATCTGAGATTTCTACCAACTTTCATTTTGTTAGACTCTACCAGGTACTTTTTTAAGCAGCTTATATAAATCCTATCAGAAGTTAACATTCATTAAATGCTATATTCTGGGTTGTGCTTTAAGTCATGTATTACCTAATACATGCCTTACAAAACGTCTATGAGACTGGTACTCCTAATATGCTCTTTTTACAGATCTTCATACGTAGGTGCAGAAAGAATATAAAGCATGCTGATGTTCACAAAATTAGTAAATAATAAAGACTGGATTCAAACTCAGAGCTATATGGGTTCAAAGTGTCAACCACTGAACTGTAGACATGTTCTTCCAATTCCTGACCCAAATGCTGTATCATGTTTTGGTAGGGATTCAAATTTCAGAGGAAGTTATTTTTATTTCTCTGCATATTGGTTACTAAAGTACCAGATTTTTTTCCACTATGGTTAATCTGCCAACTGGGGGCAAACACAAGTTCAAGCTGGAGAATAATAAGAATTTCTTTATTCTTAACAAATGAAAATAGCCTAGTATCTTATAGTAGCTGAACTGCAAGATCTGAAGCTAATGAAAGCATAAATACATATATACTACTCCTGTGGCTTCTAAATTCTATGCTAAATTAAGTCAAAATGCTAAAATTATGTAATTGGCATAAATTACCAAATTTCATTTCTCCCAGAGTAAGATTCTTTAAATACTCACTAAGCTGCTTAGTATGTTTTGAATCAAAGAACTTTTACAATACACTGAAGTGATAAAATGGGATGTGTAAGAGCTAAAGCAATAAACCACATGGATTAAATGTCTCTCAAAATACTACCAGGTTTAAAAGCTAAGAGGAACATACTTAGATGGAAAAAAGAACATAAGAAAATGTCACTAGGATTGACCAAGAGCAAACATCTGAGAAATAACATGAGACAGTCATTTGTATATCTTCTCTGGAGAAATGTCTTTTCAGTTATTTTCCCATATTGAGGTCAGGTTTTTTTGCTATCCAGTTTTAGGAATTCCTTATATATTTTGGATACTAACCTTTTATCAAATATATGGCTTCCAATTACCTTCTCTCATTCTGTAGGTTGCCTTTTCATTTTGTTGATCGTTTCTTTTCTATGCAGAAGCTCCTTAATTTGACACAGTATCACTTGTCTATCTTTGTTTTTGTTGCTGGTGCTATTATTGTATCCAAGAAATCGTTACTGTCAAGACACTTGTTCTTTAAGTTTTTCACCCAAGACTTTTATGGTTTTAGGTCTTACATTTTAAGTCTTTAATCCATTTTGAGCTGATGGTTGTGTGTCCTGTGAGATAAAGGTCTAATTTCATTCTTTTTGCATATGGATATCCAGTTTTCTCAGTACCATTTGTTGAAGAGACTATCTTTTCTACACTGCGTGTTCTAGTTACCCCTGTAGAAGATTAGTTGGTCATTAATAAATGAATTTATTTCTGGGTTCTGTATTTTGTTCCATTAGTCAAAATGCAATAGTTCTGGGTATATTTCCAGGTAAAGTGAAATCAAGATCTTGAAGAGTATCTGTACTCCTATGTTTACTGCAGCGCAGTCACAACAGTCAAGACATAGAAGCAACCTACAATGAAATGTGGCCTTTAATAGTGGTAGAAGATGTCATTGCAGTAAAATTATTAAAGATTTTTCTCTATATTTTAAACTTAATTTTTGCTTTTTTCTATTTTAAAACTTTCCTGTTGTATGTTTTAAGTTTTAAAACTTTCCTTCTTTTTCCACAATAAAAAAAAAAAAGAGTCTATATTTGGCTTACACCTTCACCATGTGTCTAATACTCATGGTTTAAGTTATTTTAGCCTTTTTTCTTTTTCTTCAACTTAGTTAAAATCATTTCTATGAAGTCATCCAATGACATTAAAATCCATGAGATCATAGACTTTAAATTTTATTTTATTCTTAATGTCTTAGTTATGTTTATTATAACTAAAAATGGTTGTCCCTGTATATCTCTCTTCTCTTAGTTGTGTTGCATACCTCAAGGATGTCTTCTTTTTATATCCCTGCTCCTTCCATTTCTGCCTTCCATTTTCCTTCCATCCCCACCCTTCATCCTTTTACCCCACAGATGCCAAAAATGATAAGGTGTTACTGAACTTCGTTCCCATCTCTTTTTTTTTTTTCCTACTCTGTCATTTGTCTTATCTTATTCAAGAGCTTCAACTCTCAGTTCTTTGCAAATGACTGCTAAATAAGTGTGAGGATGTTGGCTCCCTTGAGCTAAACATTTGATTGTCTGCTGGACATATTTTATGGATGCCCATACAACACCTCAAAAAACTTACTACCTAAGGCAAACACAACATCTTTCTCTCCAAAACAATCCTGCTTCTGTGCTCCTTACTCTTACAATAACATCATCTTTTAGTTCGTTATCAAGCTCAAAATAGCAGGGACATTTAAGAATCCTCCTCCTGCCCCATACATCCAAGACACTGATATATTGTCAGTCAAGCTCCATAAAGTTTAATGTATTTTAGCCATAATTTCCTAGTATTTCCCCCCTTTCTTCATTCATTGCTATTTCTGCAGAAGTATCCCACCCACCTTGCCAATGATGTACTTCATAAGAAAATGATGCACACAAGAAAGCTGTCTTTAAAATACACACACACACACACACACACACACACACACACCTATCATCCTTGGGTATAGTTCTTACATTAGCATTTTATTAATTTCTTGTCTAACTGTTCCCTTCCACAACAAAATAAAAGATAAATGCTTTCTACAACTCTGCCTCAACTAGCTAACTAGTCATTCATTCCTTAGCAATTTCCTATCGCAAAATAAATTGCAACCTATTATTTTTCAGGCCCTCAAATGAAAATGTTCTTTCTCTAGTTATTACTGACTTCGAGAACAGCAAGTTCTTAACGTTTCTACGTCTAACTTTCCTTTTTCTACAGTGTTTCACAATGCCAATTATACCTCGTTCCCTAAATTTCATGATTTACCTCCACCACATGCATTTCCCAGGTAGTTCTTACTAGGCTAATATTTCTTTCTTCATAGATTACTCTCTTCTGCTTCATAACACAGACATGGTCAAAGTTCTTAAATTGCATTTTCCCCCCCGTCGTCTCTTTTAGAGATCATTGTCTGTATTTTAAACTAGAATGCTTTTGTGGATCATCCAAAATCTTTCTCACTTTTGAGTGCCAGAGGTGTAATCATAAATACCTAAAAGACACCTTTAAGAACCATAAATTCAACATATGCAAAACCAACTTTACATTCTAGGTCAAGCTCAGTATCCAATTGACTATCTATGTCTGTATTTCCACTGTGTATTCCAAAACCTCTATTTTCCAGTAAAAACTGTTGTCAACAATACCCCAGTTTTCCTTGTCTCACACATCAGCTTCTTCCCAAGCTCTAAGAATATTTATTTCATATGTCCTTCTTTTCCATTGTATTTTCACAGCCATTGCCTATTTTTCCTCATACCAGAGGAATCTTCTAAAAGCATTCTTATGTTAATACATTATTTATCTTTTCAAAAATCCTTAGTGTCTTCCCATTGTTTATTGAATCAAGGGTGAGTTTTTACTTCCCAACCTAACCATTCAGGATTTCTTCAAATCTTTTTTATGGACCTCTGTTCAGCATCATTTGAGTCACCTTTTTAACAACCCCCCATTGAACCCTGACTTTTAAAATAAAGAGTTGCCTATGGCAACACCTTGATATGTTTTATAAGCTTCCCAGATATCATTCTGGGCATCTAGGTTTGGGAACCACTGGGTCATAATTTAACTCCAGTTTGTCTCCCCTACATTCTTTGCATTATTTGCTTAATTCATTTTTCTATTCTGGATATGCTGCAAACTCCTCAAAGGGAGACAGGATTAACTTTGCACATTATATGGCACATAGTATAGCGCCTTACATGGATTAAGTATTAAATAACTGTTGAAGAAAAATGGGATCAGTAGATTTAACCATTCAGTAAGATAAAGTCACCTACAATTAAACATAATCTTTATGAGTTGCCATACCAGGAATACCTTCCAAGTTCTCAATGGCAGAGAAAAGAGGGCAGTATTTTCTGCCTCTTTTACGGTTCTTTAATTTTACTGCATTATAATGGCACAGAACAGGCCGTATAAGAATGGCTTATGGAAAATTAAATAGAAAGAACCTAAAATTTTAATTCAAAAACTCACCATTTCCCTCCAAAATATACAATATTTCCCCTTGCTTGGAAACTTTAAAACTGGAGACCCTGCATCAATCATAAGCTATATTCTTCATTAGTATTATAATATTGCTTCCATAATGAGTATCATCAAAGCCTAAATCACACAAAGCTATCAATAAAAACAAAGTGAGGCTGTTTTTAATGCATTTAACCATTCAATAAGTATAAAGCATACAGATTTTCCTCATATATATTATGTTTTTTGAATATATACTCTGCTTTTTGCAAAGCTCTTAAGAGATGGAATATTTTCCAGGAATAAAGTGTAAAGCCCAAGCCAGAATTCAGCTGTTCACAAGGAATAAACCGGTGTACTTTCTCAAAAAAGGTGAGGGAAGACAAGCATGTCATTTTGACCTTTGAGATTTGTAAGTCTACTGTAAGCTAAAGTGTATATATATGTATATAAAGCTAAAGTGTATATATATATATATATGATGGTGTTTGGATGGAGAAAGGTGTTTGAAGAGTATATAACAAAATACACTCTGCCCTTTAAGCCTTGGATAGAAAGTAGAGAACAGATGGAAAATTCCATTGTGTGCTTTCTCTGCCACCTGTCACCATCTGAATGGAGGCCAGCATTACGACTCTACCTTATTAAGCTGCATGATGGAAAGATTGGCACTACTGGGGAACTACTCTTTCTGAAGTTCATGATACTTAAAGCTCATGATAAGTATAAAAAGTACAGACTTCACTCATTATGAAAACCTGGCAATTTAATATTCTTCATTTAATCAACAAAATATAATAAAATACAAAAGTTTCTGATTTTTTGTTGTAGAATTTGATTTAGAATTTGTGGAGGGCACTGAGCTAAGTGTGCAGATAGTAAAGCTCACATGGCCAGACCCCATATAAGCTCATTACCTCAGACAGACATTGATGAAAGATGAAGAGAAACATTTAACAAACTTGAACACAAAGTGAATAGTTGACATTTTATCAGTATATACAGAACCATGAATTATATGCATGTTGTGTGATAGCTTCAAAGCTAGAGTCATGATCAGCAATTGGCTAAACAGGACAAAAGAGTATATAGTGCTTACCTTTCTAAGGATTATATAATACACACAGTAGAATGTAGCACAGGAGAATATAACTAAGCTCTCTCATTATTTCATTTGGAATATCATTTGTTTTCCCTACTGGACATCATGGTTTTTAAGGATATATCAATGACTTTAATAGCATGACTTTCAGGAGTGCCTGGATGGCTCAGTCAGTTAAGCCTCCAACTTTGTCTCAGTTCATGATCACATGGTTCATGGGTTCGAGCTCCCTGTTGGGCTCTGTGCTGACAGCTAGTTTAGAGCCTGGAGCCTGTTTCAGATTCTGTATCTTTCTCTCTCTGTGACCCTCCCCTGCTCATGCTATTTCACTTTCAGAAATAAATAAAACATTTAAAAAAATTAAAAAAAGAGCATGACTTTCATTGTGCTGAATCCAAAAAGATGATTATCAAAGTTTATGTTAAATTAAACTATTATTCGCCTGAAAAAGGAATGTGAAAGAAATAGTATTTTTGGAAAGACTGGCATAAGGGAGGAAGAAATATTTGTGGAAATTATAGTATTGGGGTGTTATGTTCAATTCTGTGATGCTTTAAGACAGGGATAATCAGACAAAGCTGATGTTGAAAATCAAGTGTGCAAATGCTCTTAAAAGGAAAGAACCAAAAGGGAGAAAAAGCTAGAGAAAGTGGGACAGTTAGGTTGACCTGATGAAGTTCTGGGATGTATACAGCCATGATCTACATTCCAGGGTAACTGAGGAAGGAAATTATCTACAGTGTTAAGGCTTTGAGAAAACAGTAAACAATATTAAGAACTGACCACTCAAAAAAAAAAAAAAAACTTCTGCAAGATTAATAATTGATAAAAATAAAAATAAGCAGTGATGCTATCTGAAAGATTTAGGGGTGTTCATATAGTATAGTGAGCATGGTAGGCCTTAGAAAATTCCATTTATGTTATTTCCTAATTTTTGAGATGGCTATACTTTTCCAGGGCATGTAGAATAAGCATTACATAAAAAAGAATAATACAGTCATAAATTACAAAGACCTTGGTAGCATGAGATTAAAATATATACAGTCAAACAAATCATTTTAAAATTTGCAGAGTAAAGATGGCTTGTTTGGACCCATTTTCAATGTTTTCTTGTATGTAAGTGTGAATTCTGAGGGAAGGGAGACAAAGAAAAGAAAACAAGCATGTTCCTAGTTTCTTTTCAAAGCCTTGGGATGGAGGAAGGGGGTCAGGCAGAATTCCATTCATTTTGCCCTGGCAGCATCAGAACCACCATCAGGGCTCCCTGTAGGGAACAGAAGTGCGAAGCTGGGACACCTGGATACACAGGTGGGAGAGAGCAAAATCCATCATCTTGTCAAGGAGACAATGGATCTGGCCAATTGTGTTTCCATGCTAGTGCAGAAATGTTATGATGGGACATAATGATGGTTTGTATAGAATTCTCAAAAGTAAAATTTAGATAGAGAGTGTCTTCAATTTTCTCTTAAGAGGACAACCTTGTCCTCTAAAATTAGCTCAAGAAGGATCCCTTAGAAGAATGACTTTACAACCTAATAGGCAATCTAGAACACAAAGATACTGATATTTGAATACATATGACAATACAATGTCTTCTAACTGTTAAGACCAAATAGTTCCTCCACAGAACCAGACTGGCTCCCAAAGTACCCTTGTACCTCAAAGTTTTTCCCTTCCCTACTTATACGTACATCCAGTGGTAACTCTAAAGAATTATGAGAAGTATGGAAGGACTGTAATCTCCCCAGTTCTACCAAATAACATAAGGTATCATAAATTAGTTACAACGTGGGGGCATTTATATGGCTTTTTGATTTGTACAATAAGGAGCATGAGAGAAGTATTGTGAGAAACAGAATTTGCTGAAAGACAGTAGTTCTAGTCTCCTCAAATCAAGATTATTTTTCCATAAAAATCATGCCATTCATGCAATTGCAATCAGTGTTACTGGAAAATATTTTATGTGAGCAAATTTCAGAAAAAAACACATAGACTTAATCAAAAAAACAGAAAAATATATTGTAAGGATAAACATAAACTTGGATTCAAGATTAGTGTCTCTTAAGCATCAATAGTCTCTTTTGAATTGTGCCTCAGCTTCTCTCTAAGATCTGCTCATTTCTTTCCTTTGCAATTGGCTTATGGTTTCCATTGAATCTATATCTGCATCTATATCTATCTATATCTATACCTATACCCATACCTATATCTATATTTATATCTATATCTGTATCTGTATCTATATCTATATCTTTTTTTCCTTTACCTAATGATTCTGTTTATTTATAGTTCTCTATTCCTTGACATTTAGGCTTGACATGATTTTCATGGCTTATGCTGTATTATGGCTTTTTTCTGTATATTTCCTTCCAACTTCCATCCCCTTTAAAAACCATTTCATTCAATTTGCATTTTCTAATGCATTCAACAAATCTTTTCAGACTAAGCCTTTTTATAGGTCACTGACCAAATCATGGATGAAATACCCTTGAGCTACCTCTTCACTTAAGTCTAGTTAGTCATACCCAAAAGAAGAGCTGGGTCCTAAGACTACTTAAAGAGGCTGGGATACTGGAAGTCTCCATGGTTGGCATGTTTAATACTAAACTGAGAAATTAGGGAGTGGAAGGGTACAAAATATTTGAATGTTGACAGATTTAAAGAAGTTTGGGAGTTCTGGTATAAATCATATATGCCTACAAAAATGGAGCTGATAAGTTTTGATATCTAAAATATCATGCTGGGGCACCTGGGTGGCTCAGTCCATTAAGCAATCAACTCTTGATTTCAGCTCAGGTCATAATCTTGCAGATTGTGGGATCAGGCCCTGCATCAGGTTCTGTGCTGACAGCAGAATCCTGCCTGGGATTCTCACACTTCTCTCTTTCTGCCCCTCCCCTGCATGTGCTCTTTCTCTTGAAAGAAATAAATAAACTTAAAAAAATTATCACACTGTTGTATCTAGTTATTGAGGTCAAAAGAGGGAAGACATAAAAGGTGGGGCCTAATTAAGAATGAACAAATGTGTTCTCTTCATGTATTTTTGAATATTATTTCTAGATATATGCTTATTTATATGTATACCTTTGAAAATATCTGGAAATAATGTGAACATAATATACTATTGTAAAATGAATTCCATGATCTTATGCATCATGAGATGAATTCATGAAATATTTAGAATTAAGGCCCAGATTACAGATTGTCCTGTATGTAGTCATATAGTATGAAGACTAGGTAAAGTGGATCTTCAATTTGTTTGAATTTATTGGCATTAAATAGCTGCCTGCCACAGTCATATAAATCCATCTTTACTCATGAATCAGTTCATCTTTATTAACTTATGCCATGCTTGCATTCCCCCATTTCTTTTATCTTTTGTTATTCTTCTTCCATCCTCTCTGCTAGTCAGAGGATTCTTATCTTTAACTAGTCTCATTAGAGATAGGCTAGTGTAGAAAATACTTTGAAGTAATCTGGTTACCTCCCTGTCACTACAAATCTTTCCTAACGTGCTTACTATGACTTAAGAAACACATCTTTAATTGTGCTCTATTTATTTCTTGACTAAAAATGTTTTATGATCTCTCAACTTGGAATATAAGGGTTTGCTTATTAGAATGTCTCTTCTAATGTTTTTGTGATAAAAAGCTGCCCATGATAGAATGATGTAGACACTGTATTTTTTCCTGTTTTACATTACTTAGCATTGGTGAATAATTTTAAAATACCATTTAATATTAAGATTATTTTGTTGCATATCAAAGACTAATTTTAGTGTAATAGTATAAGAACTGGTAATAGATCTATAGTAATGACACAAATAAGTGGGTATCGGAGACTAGCTTTCAAGAATAAGGTATTATTGAGTATATAAGAAACTTATAACGCACTCTTATACGGATTACAGCAGGCAGGAGCATGGTAATTGGTTATTACCATTGTTAGCCTCATATCTATATGGATTATGTGGGTATATCCTGTTGACCCAGAACACCCATATTCCTTCAACTATGGGACACTGTATTCCATGATTTAAGAAGTCATAACTGAGCCTCAGTTGATCACTTCAGAGGTGGAGTGGAAAAGGTGCCTGGAAACTGAGTCA
Source organism: Crocuta crocuta (assembly GCF_008692635.1). Taxonomy (NCBI): domain Eukaryota; kingdom Metazoa; phylum Chordata; class Mammalia; order Carnivora; family Hyaenidae; genus Crocuta; species Crocuta crocuta. Next base: position 1,495,758 of record NW_027527393.1, on the reverse strand, counting down.
GCCTAAAGCATCAAGTCATTATGAAAAACATACAAGTGAAACATATGGCATCTTTGAAACATTGGATGGTCTATAACTCTTATTAGAGGTAAGAATATACTCACTCTAAATCTAAAATTATAAACATTAATATCAATACCACTTCTTTAATTTAAGGGTGTTTGGATCTGCAAATATTCTAAATGTTTTACAATAAAAAACAGATTAACAGATAAAACAGTCAGACGCTTACAGAAACACGTAGACACTGAAATCCTTGGAGAAATGTGTGTGTAAGTGTAAATGCCAGCTTCAATATTAGAACAGTTTTGCAAAACAGCAAAGTCATAGCTCTACTTTCTTTTAAATCAAACACATGAACCATTTCATAGAAAAAGCTTCAAAAATCTAAAAAGCTACACAAAACCTAAAATGCATGGAAAAATCAGTCCATAATCAACATTAAAGGGATCTGAGTAAAAACATCATTAAATTCCTCTAAGTGGCATAAATATACTCAGTAAGGAAGTGTGACATCAGGCCACTAGTTTCAGAATATATTAGCCTTTGTTTTTTTGGCCTTCAGGAAAGTAGCAATGGTGAATCTTCCAAACTTGAAGAGACATTTCTCTCGAAGAGCAAAACACACAAGAATAAAAATGTGAGGTTTCAGCAGCTTCACCTGTGAAATGGAGGTTATAAATACTCTATTTCTATTTCTTACAGGGTCATTGGAAGAGCTCAGAGATATTTGTAAAGTGCATCTCACAAAAAGACTATTGTGTATAAGTGCTAAATTCATCATGAGTAATAACACAATAAATAAAATTAAAATACCTCCCCAAATACCTCCTAAAATCTTACCTGGCAGATTTATTAGCATTACTGAAAATGATTCTTATTTGTTAAAAGAAGACACCACAAATTCTCATGGTCAACGAAGTAAAGAGATTGGTCCATGGCCTTCCCAAAGTTGTACTAATACAACTACTTGTCAAATAGGAAATGCGGTAAACTTTCAAGTAAAATATTAATTAATAATAGTAGTAGTAATAATAATAATAATAATAATAATAGAATATAAAGAAGAAGAGGAGAAAGAGGAAGGAGAGAAAAAGGCTGAAACAATGTAGCAAGGAATTAGATTTAATCATCTGGGAAAAAGTGCCTTTTGCAACAGTAGTGGCAAATTATCTGCTGCCAATAATTCAACAATAGAACTCTTCTTACAAGGGGGGGGCGCCNATTTATTTATTTATTTATAAAGAAAGGGGGATTGAGGGAAGGGCAGAGAAAGAGGGAGAGAGACAAAGAGAAAAATCCCAAGCAGGCTCTGCTCTGTCGGCAGAGCCCAATGTGGGGCTCAAACTAATCAACCTGTGAGGTTATGACCTGAGCTGAAATCAAGAGTCAGAGTCTTAATGACTGAGCCACCCAGGCATCACAACCTGAAAAGATTCTTATCATAAAAGATACCAAATTCTACTGACTTACTACTCAAAGACATTTGGTTTGGGGGTTCTTTTACAACCTGTCAATGTATTGAATAAATAAATAGCTCCTGAAAGACTATCAATTGTCAGGCTCATATAACACTAATTTTCAAAAAAAACCTCACAAAATATCCACTGCCCTAATAGCTTGCATAGGAACAAATACAAATTACAAGTTATTCCAAAGTTTTTAATAGTAAAAAAATACTGCCTATACTGGAATTGAGAATGTCCACTTTCTCCTATCATATCTGCCTTATTCTTTGATGTCTTCAATTACTTTAGTTTTGCTTTCCAAGGCTCCCAACATTTTATAGTAAACAGAAGGCACAAGATATAACTGATGTTTCCCCATCTGTTTCCTTAATAAATGGACTCTGGTAGAATGACCAGTGTACAAACTGCAAAATAGAGCGACTCACCATACATTACACCTCACAACACCAGAGAAAGAACTTTGTTTTGATAAGTATTTTCTGGATGGTATGACATAATTCTTCTGTCTCAGAGGTATTTACGCATCTGGACAAGAAATTCTCCAATGTAAATTGAAAAAAAAATCTCTACAAACTAGTAGAGGCTTGTATTTTTATAGGTAGAGTATGCACATATGAAAATAACCATGATCAATTTTATTTCAAAAACATTATTTATTTCAAAAACATTATTATAATAGCATATGCTTGATAATGTCATAAAGTTTCCAAATCATAAGTTATAAAAATAAGTAATTTATTTTCTAATCTTTAATTGAAATTAATAATTCTAAAAGACCTACCTTGAATACCACGGATACCTTAGATAAAAATGAAGTTTAATATGGATTATTTTAGAAAATGGGAAGAGATGGTAGTAATTAAGTAGGGCAGAAACTTTCTTGTGATTTCATATTATCAAGAAGAATTGCTTAAAATGAAATTTTTATAAAGACATGATATAAATAAGGGAAAACAGTAAATATAGATGTGCAATTAAAGTTTTGCTATGATTGTATACTATCCTTAAAAAATATAAAGTACTATTATAGTGCATTCATCAATTCTTTCTTGTAGAAGTCTGGCCCTCTATAAATAAATGAAAAGCTTTCAAAGTTATAAGTGTTAATTAACAGAAAATTTATCACAACAAAGATTTAGAAACATTTTAGTTGAATATCCTATGATTTCATCTCTATTTTTTATGAATAGACAGATCTTAACACAAAGCAATGCATAATGAATGCCCAATAAACATGTATAGAATGAAAGAATGAATAAATGATTAGACAGTTAAGCTACAGGATATGCATATTATCCGAGAGGATAAGTTTTACTTTCTTGGTTACCTCAGGGACCGCACTGCACTACTTGATTACAGTATATGACTGAGTATAATGAAAAAAAAAAAAGGTTATATTTCCAAGTCAGCCTTTATTCCTGTTTGAGGAATGGCACATCATAAAACACTATACCTAATAGTCACAAACACTAAAAAAATAAAATAAAACAACAACAAAAAACAAAACAAACAAACAAAAATTTGTTCAAAACTAAAAATCCAGAAAGGTTTCAAGGCTTATAAACACTTCAGAGAAGTGAGGGAAGATACCAATTTCTATTAATGTCAGTGATCTGTGTCTTCAGGAAACAGTGTTCATATGATGTGAAAAGACAAGATTCCTTAAAACCTTTGGACAGAAAAGGAATTAAAAAAATTCTCTAAGTATGCTTGTTTTTTGTTTTTGTTTTTGTTTTTGTTTTCCTGGAATGAAATGGAGGGATGTGAAAGAGTGCTTGCTATGCAGGCCAAAAATTGGAACTGCAATGACTTTTTTTTTCTAGAAAAATACTTTCCAGGTAGATATAGTTAGGCTATTTCTAAGGAGTTACAGATCACTTACTAGTACTTAAAAACAACACAAAAAACAAGAAAACATGTAATTCTCAGAGGTTTTTTTTATTGTCTTAGGCTGCCTAAATAATAAATAAATAAATAGCCTAAATAATAAATTGTTTCAAAAAGACACAAAAGCAGCCTTCATTAATACATTTTAAATGACTCGACTCTAATATATGTTGGCCAAACCATCATGGTAACTCTGCATCGAAAAATTCATTTAAGAAAGGACTATGCTTTGGTACAAATGTGATGTTTGGTATATTACCAGCTCCATTTATGAAACAGAAGTATCAAAAGGCCACAGTAAATTAGTTCAACCAAGAGAAATAATCAGGAGTCCCCCATTTAAAAAAGAAAAATATGTACATGCATGCTCACATATAAGTGAACATATACACATATTTGTATGCATATGAGCTAACACTTTAGTATGTGTGTATACAGAAAAGTGTTAGCTCCCTAACAGGCTTCTATTCTTGACTATGACAGATTAGAGTACCAGTTTAAAACAAACTCCACAATCCCATATTCCTAAAATTGTAGTTTATACTCAAATTAGACTAACAAAACTATATCCTCCCTATATACAATCTCATTTTAAACTTTCTCCTTTGTTCTTTTCTGGAGATGAATACACACAGGGAGTAAACACTTTCATTCTATATTACTCTACAGGTCTCAATATTTTCATTGTCTTTGTCATCTAGCAATAGGTGGTAACTATCCCAAGTCAGCAGATGATTCACTGGAAGCAAATGCTCTAACTAGAAGTCAGTAAGGAAGAATGTCTAAATGGGACATTAAAAATAAAACAACATTGACTTCAATTCTCCCAAGCAAGTTGCCAAAAGTAAAAACCAAGGAACTGAAGTTAACTTTATATATTATATAGAGCCCTCAAACTGGGCCAAATAGAAGACTGCTTTGAGTCTCCTTATCAATTTCAAGACATAAGTACAATTATGTCACAAAAAATAATGAAATTCTTGCACATGCCTTTACAATAATAATGTCTTGTACAAATAATAGGGCAAGAGCAGGGAAGAGGATACCCACCTGGGAGGGAGGTGGGCATGCTAGACTGTATTTCTTTGCACTTATTCCAGGATTTTGCTTGATCAACTCTTCTCCTTCCTGCATCAGCAACCATTTCCCTCTTTACTGGATCTTTCACATTAGCATAAAAACATGCTCTTATTTCTCCCCCAAAAAGAAGAACAACATCAATAAAAGCTTACTCTTGTCCCTATTTTCACCTCCAATTACAACTCCATTACTCTCTTTCTCTACAGAGCAAAATTTGTCTATATTCACTCTAATTCTTTCATCCTATTCTCTTTTAAACACATGTCAGTCAGGCTTTCAATTCCATCATGGAACCTAAAGTACTCTTCTCATCATCAACGACTGCTACTTGGCTAGCTGGTCAATTTTCAGTCCATGTTTTAGATGACCTAGCAGAAAGTGACATAGCGACTCTCCACCTTGAAACAGTTTCTTCACCTGGTTTTGCATACACCTCACTCATCTGAGTTTCTTCTCACCTATTCAAGCCTCTCCCCATCAGTCCCCTTTGCTGATTATACCTTGTCAACCCCACCTCTTAACATAAGAGTGACTAGAGCTCAGTCTTATGTGTCTTCACCCTACCTCCAGGCCTGGATCCATGATCTTACTGTTCTTTGCCTGTAACACATTCTCCCTAGTTTTTCTCTTGCCTCACTACCTGTCCTCCTTTAGGTCTTTACTCAAATATCTGCTTCTCTATCAAGCATTGCAATATAAGTAGCATACAGCATTATCTCATTTTCAGGTGTACAATGTAGTGATTCAACAAGTCTATACATTACTTAGTGCTCATCCTGGTAAGTTTATCTTAATCTGCTTCACCTATTT
>NW_027527393.1:1439916-1490501 GCF_008692635.1 Crocuta crocuta | reverse complement strand
AGCAGTTTGTTCTCTATAGTTAAGTGTCTGGCTTTTAGTTTGTCTCTTTTATTCTTAATTTGTTTTGTTTCTTAAATTCCATATATGGGTTAAATCATATGGCATTTGTCTTTCTCTGCTTATTTCAGCTAGCATTATACACTCTAGATCCATCCATATTGCCACAAATGAAGATTTCATTCTTTTTTTGGCTCAGTAACATTCCATTACTTTATATATAAATATAAGTAGATATCTAAATATATATATAATCTATATCTATCTATATCATCTATATCTATATCCAATAGATCTCTCTTATCTTCTTTACACATTCATCTACCTGACTAATTAATTTGAATTTGCATCCATGCACACCAGTACTTTTTGTCTGTTTTCTACAGTGATAATTACCACACAATACTTTCTCTTATTAAATATGTGTATATGTATGTATATATGTAACTTAATGACTTAGTCTGTTTTCCCCAAGTTAGAGTAAAATCTCTATGAAGGCAATAATTTATATTTCTTTCGGATTACTGATGCAACTAATATTCAATGAAAAAGAGACGATGACATAAGTAAGTCATGACTCCAACCCTACCACATTCTGGCACTAAAGAAGATTTGTCCTTGTACCTTTTCAACATGGAAAAATACTGAATTTAATAAATGAAGGAAATAAAACAAAAAATCAGTTATTTACACCATAGGTGTATATTTCTCTTTTCCTTATTAGGAAAGGAGCTCCATGACAATCAAGGAGAACTATTCTTACATACTTAGTATGTTTTTCATCTTTTAGGAGGCAAAGTATCTTTATATGATTCAAATATGTAACTGCTATTCAATAAAATGAGATGATAAAATAAAATGATGGGTCTAATAAATAATGGAAACAAAATAAACAGATGTAATAGCAGGAAGCCATTAAAATTGGTGTTCTGTATTACTTAAAGTCATGGAAAGTCCCTTAAGAGGCAATACTAAATGAAAGGACAACATATACCACTTTTTTTTTTTTACAATCCTCTATCTTTCATTTCTATAATTGATTCTATATTTCTTTATATTTTACTATATTCTTTAATTTGTTTACATATCTTTTGTGTTTTAATTAAGGTTTTAATTAAATATGGAGGCACCTGGGTGGCTCGCTAGATTAACCATTTGACTCTGGGTTTCAGCTCAGGTCATGATCTAACAGTTTATAAGTTCAAACTCCGCATCTTGCTCTACGCTAACAGTGCAAATCCTGCTTGAAATTCTCTCTTCTTTCTCTCTGCTCCTCCCTTACTCACCTTCTCTTGCGCTCAAATTAAATAAATAAACTTAAAAAGAAGTTACAAATAAGGATGTAGGGATAAATAGAAATATCCTGCCCTGAATCATTTCATTGATATTGTTTCTAAGGCCTCAAAATCTACTTTACTTGAAAGGCAGCCTTTAGGGCCTCAGGCACCACTTCCTTCCCATAGGTTCCCATAATAGCCCATCATAGCAAGATTAATACTGTATTCTTCATAATTGTCTTTATTTACCTTCTGCTTATGAACTCTACAAATACATTCTTGAATTAAAGTATATATTTAATAAATATTTGCTGCATAAATTAATATAATTTTTAAAATCTGAAACGGAATTCTAGAAAAGGATCACTTTGCAGTCATGATTTATCACATTACCAGGAGTTATAATGATCTACTCAGACCTTGAAGAAAAAATATCAAATTACATGATTTTTCACAGATTTTATTAATTCAGTCTATGACATATTAAAATTATAGATTATGTCAAAAAAGTAAACTCCCTAAAAATGATCAATAAATTCACTGAAATTATCCACCAATGTGATTTCTTTTATATTACTATTTAGCTATCAGTGGTTGGCAAATGTTTCCCTATTTACTCAATTATTTTGTTTTTTCACAGATACAGCTCTACACATTGCATGAAAATAAATGTGCATGGAAAAGGTGTTCTATTAAAAATAAAGATATGTTTTCATTCTTTTTTGTAAAGCAAGATGTTAAAAATATCACTTAGAAAATACACTTATGATGAAACCCACTTGCTTCATCATCTTTACCTAACTGCAAGTATAAACTCAAACTAAATTGAAAATACAGCAAGAATCTTCATTTACAGATTACTTGTACTTTTATTTTTCATTTTCATAAAAAATAATACTCCACAAAGAGTAAAACAAGTTCCATGTTCTGTCATTTATCTTTTAAGCCCTAATTATATTTAAATTACTCTTCAACTCTTACTACATTAACATAATTGTGTGTCAACTAACAAGATGGACTTATTGAATGAGGAATTTTTACAACATTCTGCAAGTCAATAATGCTTTTCCATTTTTTATATGTATATCATTTTGCCAATTATTTTTTACTAGAAGTCTCTCTTTCCCTTTTGTTCCTCTGAAAATGTAGCTTTCAGAAGTTTCATCTGAGCTATTTCACTATTCTTATTCCAAGAAAATAGTGTTTATAGTATTATGTGAGGCTCAGTTGATTTAGTTTTATGTATACCTTAGAAACTAATGGCGAGAAGAATATTTAAGTGTAAATTTGAGCTTTGCATACACATCTGCCAGCAGAATTTGGCTAACAGGCAAAACTGCCATGTAATACATGGCATAATGGGAGACAAAATCCAGTAGAATCATTTGGTCATGGAATTGAGAATGTAAATTGGAATTCTAAGATGAGAAAGTGATCAAACTAGTCTTTCTTTCACACTAGTTCCTAATCTTAACGTTCATGAGTTCGAGTCCTGCTTTGGGGCTCTGTGCTGACAGCTCAGAGCCTGGAGCCTGCTTCTGATTCTGTGTCTTCTTCTCTCTGTCCCTTCCCCACTCAGACTTTGTCTCTCTCTCTCTCTCTCTCTCTCTCTGTCAAATATAAAATAAACATTAAAAATTTTAAAAATATCCAAAAATGCATATTTTTATCAGTGTTGAATCTCCAGTAAAAGAAAAATGCAATCACGTTCCTTCTTCCAGATGATTTTTAGTTCAGTTTATCTCTAGAAATCAATCAATCAATAATAAAAAGACTGATTTTTCTTTTCCACCATGGATTTAAATTAAAAAACAAATTTGTGTTGCTTGTTACTTTAAAATCTAAAGTTGTTGGGGCACCTGGGTGGCTCAGTCGGAAAAATGTCTGACTTCAGCTCAGAACATGATCTTGTGGTTCATGCGTTTGAGTCCCAGGTAGGGCTCTGTGCTGACAGCCAGCTCAGAGCCTGGAGCCTGTTTCAGATTCCGTGTGTGTCTCTCTCTCTGACCCTCCCCTGCTCATGCTGTCCCTCCCTCCCTCTCCCTCTCTCTCTCTCTCTCAGAAAGAAATAAAACATACATACATACATACATACATACATACATAAAATCTAAAGTTGTTTTAATAGTGTAGTTATGCTTTAAGTTTCAATTTCATTATCAAACTTTTCATTCTTTGGTTAACTTCTAGCATTTAGTGGAAAATCTATGGTTATTCTTATTTGTTATTTAAAAATGTTTATTTATTTATTTTGAGAGAGAGAGCATGAGCAGGGGACAGGGCAAAGAGAGGGGAGGGAGAATCCCAAGCATGCTCCATGCTCAGTGCAGAGCACGATGTTGGGGTTGATCTCACAATTGTGATATCATGACCCCAGCTGAAACCAAGAGTCAGATGCTTAAGTGACTGAGCCACCTAGGGACCTCTAATACTCTCACTTCTGACCACACTTTTGTTTTTGTCTTTGTATTTTCTCTATGGACATTTTCAAGATTTAAGTTTCAAAATGATATGCATGTGTAAAACTTTTCAAATGCTGTATTATGTAGCCCATGGGGATGAGGCTCTTCATATTAAAAATTGTTTTTCTTCAGATCTGGAATTTCTTTGTGTATTATTTGTGGGGAAAATCCCTTAATTTTGTTCTGGCTGTTTTTTTAATAAAATTCCTATAAATTTTAGGTTGGATCTCCTGGATCTAATTTTTAAAATGTTTTATCTCCTACTTATCATCTGATTTGGTTACTTTTTCTTGAGAGATTTGTTTAGGTTTATTTAGTTTTTAAATGTTCTGTTGAGATTCAAAAATGGCCACAATATTTGAATTCCAAAATGTTTTTCCTATTTCCTTAGTTATTAAAATGTTTTCTGTTCTATGATTATTTTTTTCAATAGCATCTCTCTCGTCTCATACAAACATTTCCTACATTTATTTCTTGAATCTTTTATTTCTCTGACCTGAGAGTTTGTTTGGTTTGTATCTCTGTTTCTGTCTCATGTATGGAAGCCTTCCCCCCCCACCCCGCGTCTACTTTTGGTTGACTCTCTATATTTAAGAGTGACGCTCCAGGACATCTAGGTGGCACAGGTGGTTGAGCGTTGGACTCTTGATTTCAGCTTAGGTCAAGATCTCACCATCGAAGATCAAGAGATGGAGCCCTGCCTCGAGATCTGTGCTGGGCATGGAGTCTGCTTGTGATTCTCTCCCCACTGCCTCTCTGCCTTCCCATGTGCAATCTCTCTCAAAAAAAAAAAAAAAAGAAGAAGAAGAAGAAGAAGAAGAAGAAGAAGAAGAAGAAGAAGAAGAAGAAGAAGAAAGAAGAACAAGAAGAGAAGAAGAAGAAGAAGAAGAAGAAGACGACGACGACGACGACGACGACGAAGAAGAAGAAGAAGAAGAAAGAAGAAGAAGAAAAAGAGTAAAGTTCCAGAAACCTCATTAGCACCTCTGCACATAGTAAAAGGCTTGTTCTTGCAGAAAGAGGATGGAAAATTGCCTGATGGCTACAGGCTGGATGGTAGGAGGTTGGGGGAAGGAACTTTGCAAAGACTTTCAAACCACTTACCTATCACTTTCCTACTCTTTGGCCCATTTTATGTGGGATCAAAATATATTCAAGTTTTGATCCTTTGTGAGGTCCAATTGATAAGTTTTTAAGAATTCTGTAAGTTCATTGCTAAATGAACAATTATGACTATTATTACTATTAAATAGTAATTATTACTATTATTAAATAAATTATATTAAAATATACATATATTCAAACTATTCTAAACTCTTCACTTCTTAAGTATTTTACTACTTTTATTTACATCTATGTATCTGTTGTTAGAGAATAATATATAACGGTGAGTTACTTCACATCTCTTTCCAAAATCACATTCAGTGACATCATATCGATAGCTTGAAATTGGCCATGGTAGGAGTATTTACAACATGGAAATTGGCAAATGCTACAAATCAAGGCTTGATTTATTGTTTTGTCAATTGTGTAGATTTAAGAATGTGATGGAGAAAATGTTAATAATGCATATTAAGCTTACAATTTTGGTACCTCTATAGCATTACATTGTAAAAAAGAATTGGGGAAACATTCTTCCAGCTATTCTAATTTAACAAAGAACTTGTTCAAATCATACTGAAACAGTTATGTTTCAGCTTATGTATTGATTGTTTAACTTTTTTCTTATTCATGTAAACATAATTGTCTACCTCATTCATGTCAAAATAGGTCAGTACAGGGGCGCCTGGGTGGTTCAGTTGGTCAAGTATCCAACTTCAGCTCAGGTCATGATCTCACAGTTTGTGAGTTCAAGCCCTGCGTTGGGCTCTGTGCTGACAGCCCAGAGCCTGGAGCCTGCTTCAGATTCTGTCTCACGCTCTCTCTGCCTCTCCTCTGTTCATGCTCTGTCTCTCTCTCTGTCTCTGTCTCTCTCTTTCTCTATCTCAAAAATAAATATACATTAAAACTTTTTTTTAAATAAGTCAGTACATCATCTGCACCATAGATTGGTTATAAATACCATATTTTGCAAAAATCAACAAAAATGTTCTATAAAAATTTCTAAATGTATTTTATAAAAATGGTATTATATATTTTATTACTAGTAGTTATTACTAATAATTATATATTATTGGTAAGCTATACAGATAAAGAGCATACATATACATGCATTATTAAATGTTTAAGAGAAACATAGGTACTTACACTAAAGCTTTCTCCTTCTGATAATATGTTATAATATCTATAAACTCCATGTTCAAAAATGTTTTTCTCTCTCTCCTCTGCTTTCATTTCTTACCTATTCTCTTTGTTATGGTGGGTGTGGTGTCACTGTTGGAATCTTATGTCTTTAGGGGTTTTTTTAAGTTTATCTATTTTTGAGACAGAGACAGAGAGAGAACCAGCAGGGGAGGGGCAGAGAGAGAGGGACAGAGAATCTGAAGTGGGCTTTGTGCTCACAGCATAGAGCCCTACACAGGGCTCAAACTCACGAACCGTGAGATCATAACTTGAATCGAAGTCAGACATTTAACCGATGAGCCATCCAGATGCCCCTCTCATATCTTTAATTTTAATGGAGTTTTGTTAGAAAGGACAAAAACAAAAAGGTACACAGCTATATTTAACTAAGAATACTGTAACCAATTTAAGATAGCTCATTCATTCATTTATTCAGTTACTTGACAGATATTTATTGAGTATCCAAAGTAAATTTATAGAACACAGAATCTGCCCTCAAGAAATCCAAAAGAGAGAAAGGATAGAGGCATGTAAATTACCATAATGAAAAGTAAAAAGTGATATATGTCACAAGAGATACAGGTACTGTGTCATGAGAAACTCAGAGAAGGTGATTATTAACAGCTGAGGAGATCATTAAACATCTCATTAAGGATGATATGATATAAGATCTGAGTTTGAAAAGATGGGTAGGAACTTGGATGTGGAGAGAGAAGGCCCACAGGCAGAGGGCATTATTGCTTGAAGGAGGTTGAATAAAAGCATAGAAATATGCAAGGTTACCTAGTGAATTAAATTTTGAGTAGTTTAATTTCCTTCATGAATGTGCCTAGAGGAGAGCTATTAATAAACCGACTTTTGTTCTCTCTCCTTTAATGATTCACAAATGCCATTCTTGAAGTCTTCACTACTCTAAAGAAAAGCTAAGGACTAAATTCTATGAGTTTGAGTCTAATGACTAAGTAAATATTCTATAAAATAATTAATCAGAAAACTAAATATAACTTTAAACACAGCAAGGGCCTTTGTAATTCACGGTCCAATGCTTCCTATTACATGAATTTCAGCAGAAAAAAACTGTTAAAATTTGAATCAACAATCACAGTACATCTTTTTAAGAAATATCTGTATCTAGTGAGCAAATAAATTTCTGTCATTTAAAAAAAAAGAAATATTTGTATCTATATATCTCTCTATTTGAATTCTGAACTTTAATAACATAACAAGATTTTCTGACAGAGCTGCAGAGATGTAAACAATGAGTATGAAAATATACCAATGACTTGTTACAGATACCAGTCGTGTTTCACTGATATTGAACAGATCTTCACAGGGACTCTCTGTGACAGTATAGTCTCCATAGCTGCCAGAGGACGACCCCCCAGGTGAGATCACAATAAAGCAAAACTCTCCCGTGCTCCGTTAACTAATATTATGGAGATATGATTCAAGACTGACTAAATGATACCAAATATTGTTTATAATGACTATTGTTTATGAAGGATTCAACATTACTATATTTTAAGTACATCCATTTTTTTCCCTTTTATTTGAAGGTTTATGTTGAAAACGTTAAAATTAATTTCAGATAGAAACATACATAACTTATTTTAATGTTTATTTATTTTGAGAGAGAGAGAGAAAAGAAAGAGAGAGAGCACAAGCGGGAGACAAGCAGGGAGAGACAGACAGACAGACAGACAGACAAGACAGTCAAAGTATTTCAAGCAGGCTCCAAGTTGTCAGCATCTGCCTGATGCAGGGCTCAAACTCACAAACCATGAGATCATGACCTGAACTGAAATCAAGACTCGGACACTTAAACCAGCTGAGCCAACCATGTGCCCCAATCATATATTACTTACTAAACAAAATTAGTAAGGAGAATTAATTTGAAAAATATGCTTAAGATAAAACCACAGATAATGAGAAAGTGATTACAATAAATGGCTTAGACAAGTTATTGCAAATGTCACCAGAAAGCTGTCCTAGGTCTAAACAGTTATTTGATTCTGCATTTACTTTTTAAAATCAATGTATTCTCATGTATTTTTTCCATATCTTATTAAAAACAAATACTCATAATCTGTTCTCATGGAATTAACTGAAATTCCACAAAACCAGCTTAAACTAACACTAAATATTCCAAATAGAAGAAAGTCCTTCATGCCAAGAAGTTTTAAGGATGATTGAACACTGTATCTGAAAAGTACCAATCATCCAAAGAAAAGTGAATATGTCAAATTGATATTTATTGGTATTAATATTATAAATATTATTAATATTTAATATGATAAATTATATTTATTATAATAATCTATTTATTAATAATACCAATATTTANGTCACTGTACAAAAATACAAAGATCAATAATAGTTTCAAATATTAACAACCATCCCCTCTTTCTCTGATTCCAAGTCTGCTTTTTTATGTAAATTAAAAGTTTAAACAATTTGTTGGTGAATGGCAACAGGCTAGTGTACCCTAAAACCTCAAAGAAGTCCTCAATGTGTGAAGGGGGTAAAGCTCTCCCAGACATTTCNGAACTACATTGGGTCAAGAAAATATAAATTTGTTAGGAGATATTTTAATGACTTGGAAGATTAAATATATTTCAGTTTTGAAACATTTTCTGAATACCTACTATATTCAAAGCTGTTTTTATTTATTTCTGTTTATTATATATATGCATATATATACATATATTTTTATACATATATACATATACATATATATTTTTTACATATATATATACATATATATATTTTAGAGAGAAAGCATGCAAGCAGGGGAGAGAAAGAACAAGTAGAGGGAGAGAAAGAGAGAATCTTAAGCATGCTCCACCCTCAGCCACAGGGCTCCACCCCACAACACTGGCATCACGACCCAAGCCAAAATCAAGAGTCAAACACTCAACCAGAGGTGCCCCAGACACTCAATGCAGGTGGCCCCAAAGCTGTTTTTAAATATATTTCTCCAAAGGGAGTTATTATATCCTGCAAAAAATATATTGTCATTATATTGGTAAGTTTTTTTTTTGGGGGTGGGGTGGAGAATACTCTAGGTAATTAATAAACATTGATAAGCCTCTCATATTTCAATCGTTCCAGATACCACAATGATTCTATAATACAATAAATTATTTTCAGTATTCAGGCAAGAAAATAATATACTTGGAGCTTCCATTCAAATATAATACTTAAGAAAAATCACAAAAAACACAAAAGAAATATATATTTTAACTAAATTTAATATAGGATAAAAATACAAAATAGAGTATATCTGGGATTGTTGCAATTTAATGATCTATTAACTGGAATGATATAAACCTTTTATCCATATGTAATGTAAACATACACCATTATGAAGTTTCTATAAATACTAAAAAAACACAAGTAAACATATCAATATACAAAAAGAAGACTAAGTTATGGGTAATTCATTTTCTGTCTCACTAAATAGGGACTTGTATTTTATTGTTCAGATCTTATCATATCATTGGGCATCATATGGATAATCTAAATGTCTATTGAAGAATGTGGGGGTATTTGTCTGCTAATACAGCTTAATTCATTAACAACAACAAATCCAATAGTACTAGCTGAGTTACATTAGATGCATAATATAACCCAGGGACTAGATGAAAACTTGAACCCATACAACTATATGATGTGTATTATTAACATTCAAAGTTTATATATCAAGAAATGGAGTCTGAGATGCCAACTAAGCTACCCGAGATCACACAGCAAGCAGTCTAATAAGAATCTGAATTAAGTCTATTACAGTCTACAGTTTGAACTCCTGTTCTCTATGGTGTCCTCTTCCCAGTTCAGAGGAACAGCCAGCCAATAAGACAAAAACTTTACAAAGGTCTTTCTGGCATTTTAACTGCAAATTACCCAAAAGCAAGTATCGAAGGCAAGTCTAATGCTCACTGAGTGAGTCACCCTTTAGAAAACAGACATAATTCCAATACATATAATTGTTATGTTTAATATTTCATTGTTTATATTTGAAGTCAAGCAATGAACAAGTGAATTATTTGTACTTTATTGTGTATTGTGTTGCTTATCCTATTGTCCTGATAACAAATATTTCTTGTCTTTACTGAAATCAAAACAATATAGGGTTTCTTTCATTTAGTGTAAGATAAGTAGTCCTTCACCACTGTTTTTCTAAGAGATAAAAATGAAAGTTATGTGATTAGGAAAAATCAATGTTTTAAAATTCATTTAGTCATTCATTCTTAAAATATTTGTTGAATACAGTTATGTGCCAAGTATGGTACAAAGCAGAAAAAATAAAATGTAATTAAAATGGAGTCCCTGCTCACGAAAGCCTCTCAAAACGATAAATGAAGATGCACCTGGGTGGCTCAGTCACTTAAGCATCTGACTTTTGATTTTAGCTCTGACCATGAGCTCACAGTTTGTGGGTTCGAGCCCTGCATTGTGCTATGTGCTGACAGTGCAGAGCTTGCTTGGAATTCTCCTTCTCTCTCTCTCTCTCTCTCTCTCTCTCTCTCTCTCTCTCTCCCTCTCCATCCCCTTCTCTCTCCCCTTTCCCCACTCATGAATGGATGCACACTCTTAAAATAAACATACATTAAAAAAGACAATATATAGAACAATGAAATGAATGCTCTTGTACAAGGCAAAAGATTTATACGATCCTAAGAGACACCAGGGTACTGAATGATCTAGTAAAAGTATAAAAATTATGTGGCAACAAAGAGGATATAACTAACTGCATCTAGGGAAACTGAATGAAATTGTTTAGAAACACATTATCTATTCCCTAAATAGTTACCAGTTTCCAAGGAAGAAAATTTCGAATCCTTAAACAAAGTTTAAGTATCCTTAAAATTAACAAGAGGTTTGAAGAACTCCTTAATAGATAGCCTTTAATAGATTTATAATAAAGCTCCTTATTTTAAAGTGATGTTTGATTATATATTTACTCAGAGAACATTTAAGGGGCATTGATATGAGCTGGGTTATATGTGTAATTTAATGTCTTTCATTTAATTGGAAATGGGCTCACGGACCACATATATTTGACTATTCCATTTAGTAAAAGTCCCAAATTCACACAATTTTCTTAATGGAAAGAGATGTTAGATGTTAACCTCCTATTTTGTACCTAAAGAAAATTTGATCACACAGCACATACAGATTTAATCTACTACTTTTGTGGCCAGGAGACAACTGGCCAATGGATTGTTAGTCACTGGGATAATCTAATTTCTGTGGAGCATTTATATTTCTCATCATTTAAACTTAGCTTCTTTAAAATCATGTTAAAAATATTATGTTAGTAAAAGAAAAGAGGCATGGAAATTTAAAAATATGAATTGTGACAAGTAGCACTATGACTGAAGAGAAAAAGGGATATAAATCCATGTAAGTAATATTTTTCTTATATTGTGAACAATGATTCAAGTTCAGGGGAAAAAGGGCCTTCTAATAATAAAAATTAAAATAAAAACAATACTCAATAATGTTTCTTTTTTTTTTTTTTTTCTGAGTTTACTGGAAGCCTACAACACAACAGTCCTTTACATATGAAGAGCTTGTGTTAAAGAACAATTTAAATGTGGCACTTGGGGCACTTGGGTGGCTCAGTCGGTTAAGCCTCCAACTTAGGCTCAGGTCATGATCTTATGGTTCGTGAGTTCAAGCACCACGTCAGGCTCTTTGCAGATAGCTTGGAGACTGGAGCCTGCTTCAGATTCTGTGTNAATTTTGAAAAGTTTCTGGTTTATAAAAGTATCTGTTTCCTAACTGAGAAGATACTCTCAAGCTTGGTTTACAGTCTGAATATTTTTATATATTCTGTTTACAATAGCAACATCAAAGTTGAATGTATTAAAAAAATTTTAAAAATATATACAAAAAGCTACTAACACAGCATACAATTAACTGCTTGGGGATGGACTTGTGCTTAAAGATGAGGAGCAATAATTAGAAAGCTATACCTAATGGCTACGCTTCAAACCCAGGAGTGCTGCAGGTGCTCAGACACAATTGGAAATGTATTGTCTATTGTCTATTATTGTAGTTGGGGAAAAAACTGTAGGTTCCTGTGTGTGTGTGTGTGTGTGTGTGTGTGTGTGTGTGTGTGTCCAGAGGGTTTCCAGTCTATAGCCATTTTCCTCAGGAAAACCAGAGTTAGGGGAGTGGTACTTATTTTATTCTAGTACAAACATTTGTGTTCTTTGTAGAATGCTTTTACATGTATACTATATCATGTTATACCTAAGATTAAGTATGTTCTTCAAAAGAAGAAAGGCATGAGACATTAAGGGCATTTTTTGTTAATAATGGCAGGTATTTATAATTACTTAAACAAAGCTAGTTCCAGCAAAGTAGATGGTTTCTTTGGCAATACAAAATTATCCTTTTTGTTACATTTAATGCTGTTCTTTTTGAATTCTATGTTATCTGATATTAATATGTCCATCTTGTGTTTTGTATTTGTGCTTGCCTGCATTTTTTTTTTTTTGAGAGAGCACATGTGAATGTGTGTGCAAGTGAAGAAGAGGGGCAGAGAGAGAAAGAGAGAGAGAGAGAAAGAATCTCGAGCACGCTCCAAACCCAGCATGGAGTCCAACACAGGGCTTGATCCCTGGAATGGTGAGATCATGCCCTGAGCTGAAATCATGAGTTGGATGCTCAACAGACAGAGCCACCCAGGAGCCCCTATATCAGCACTGTAATTTAACATATACTTTTCATTTTTATGTGTCTTGTAAATAGCATACAGTTGTAAGATATTTGTAAATCCTTTTTTGTTTGTAAATAGCATACAGCTATAAGATGTAATAAATCTTTGACTTTTAGGAGAAAAGTATAATGTATAACCAGATATATTTATTCAACTTATCTTGTTTTCTGTTTTTGCTATTTATTTTTTCCTTCATGTTTCTTAATAAAATACACATAACTGGCCTACAGCATAGATTAAATAAGCTGACATTTACAATTTCTTGCACACAGAGTTCATTGAATACATGATCATTTACTTGCCTTTTCTCATCTTTCCCACTTATTCTATGCTTTGGTCTCTGATAACCTTGGAAGGTATGAACAATGTTATAAATTCTATTACAATTAAATTTTAGTATAAATGATATATTTGTTTTCAGGTGAGGGAAAATGATCAATATAGAAAAACCAAGACTAGATACAATTTCAATTGCTTATGTGTTCAATTTATTCCCTTCCCTACCAAAGTAATTTCTCCAACATATGTCTTAATATGAAGCTATTTTTGTCTTTTTCCCTTATTGTTTCTTTTACTAAATTTCATTGATTTACTCTGTAAAATTTGTATAACATGCAGAATGTCTCTTACTTTGGACCTTGTGTTTCTGTGTTATGTTCTCATTTGTCTTGAGGCAAATATAGATAATGTGTGAGTCAGCAACTGATTTCTGCTTAATCAGACACAAGACTGTTGAAATACATTATTTAGATGCAATAAGAACAGTGGGATAAAGATGCCAGGCAAAAAGTTAAATACATGTTTTGCACTGAATTTACCTTTGTATCAGAGATGTGCAATGGTATGTGCACCACCTAGTAGCATTGATCTCCTGGTGAATGCTTATGAGTTTATGATTCACTCAGTGGTGAGGTAATCCTTTTTCAAAATCATTTAGCAGTTTTGCACATCTATTAAATTATTACCATCTTAAAGTGGGTTCAATTTATTATTTCTGGATATTTCATCTTTCATGATGCTCAAAGCTACTAACTAAACTGGTACTTCAAAAAAAAAAAAATGTAGGGCGCCAGGGTGGCTCTGTCAGGTAAGCATCCAACTCGACCACAGCTTGGAGCTTCTTCTCAGGGTCATGAGTTCAAGTCTCATCTTGGGCATGAAACCTTTTATCTATTTTAATGTTTTTATTTATTTTTGAAAGGTCAGGGGAAGAGAGCAATGGAGACACAGAATCTGAAGCAGGCTCCAGACTCTGAGCTGTCAGCACAGAGCCCGATGTGGGGCTGGAATCCATGAACCGCGAGATCATGACTTGAGTCAAAGTTAGACGCTTAACTGACTGAGTCATCCAGGTGCCCCTCTACTTTAAAAACATGTGTAATGCTGTGAGTTGTTATGATTTTCCAAGATTTCCTCTAATTCTCACTACAACTTATTCAGAAAATGCTTGTCACACTGCTGTTGGCAGGCATAACGGGGATATCCTTTGTAATAGGAAATTTCCAGATGTATCATCAGAGCTGATCATCATCATCATCTTTTAAACCACTCCACATTACCCCTGCACTCTAATGCCCTTTCTATTTGTTCAGACTTATTTACATCTATCCTTTAGGGATGAAATGGGCAGGATTTGTCTGGAAATTCTCTGAAGAAAATACATAAGAAAATAAGACTATTTTCATAATTAATATTTTGATTTTTACCTGAAAGTTAGTCCCGAGAGAAGAGTCTGACAGGAGGGTGAGTTTTGAAGCCTGTAGTGGTGTCCTTAATACTCCCATGAAATAGCATGAAAACAGTTTTAATGTGACTCTATCAATGACAACACATGCTGGCCTCCTCTTTAGCTGTTCTCTGTTCTGAAATCAGACATTAGCTATAACTGATAATCCTATGGGTATGGAAGGGTTGGATTTACAATGCTCCAGCAACATTTGATCCCTCAGCAACCAGATTAGCAATCTGTACAATTGTAATGACCTTATAAGTACTCATATCCTATAGGGGAACAATTTTACTAACTCATAATGTACTAAACAGATAACTGAAACTAGAAGAGAAATTTTAAATCAAAACTAAAATTTCATTTTCTGTTTTTAACATTTAAAAAGACACCATACATTACATGGAAAAACTATATGAAGAGCTTACTTAAAACTTGAACAAATATATCACATGCCTACAATATTGTTTTAAAGTAGAGATTACATACAATGTTATCACTTTAGGCCTCTTGAAGATACCAAAATCACTACCAACAATTATTTCCTTCCATGTCTTCAGCTATGAAAACTGACATAACCCCCACAAGAACACTATATGTAACTACCTCGTAGATATCTCCCAGAGCTCTTATAATTCTTGCTAGCTCTGGAAATATTTTTCCCTCGTTATGAAGAGTGATCACTTTTTCAGCACTTATTGTGTGCAACAGGCATGGCCAGGCATTTTAGGAAAAAGGTGTCCAACTCTTCAAGAATTCTGCAAGGGAGCATTTTTGGTGCCATTCATTAGATTAATAAAACTGAGATTCAGAGGTGTTAAATGGATTCGGATTTCACAGCCAATAAATGATAGAATCGGGATTCCAATCCAAGCCTGTCAAATTCCAAGTCTGGACATTTATCCCCTCAGGGAAAGAAGTTTCACCCAAAGCTTTTGGTGAATGTAACTCCCCCAAGGATTTGCTCTAGGTCAGAATAACAGCTTAAAACGTTAATGGATGTATGTTCCATTATTCACTCATTCAACAACATTGTTTATACTTAATGTGTTGGTCTCTTTTAGGTTCAGCGTATACAAAAGAGAATTGGATGTGGTACCTTGCCTCTCAGGATGATAAGCCAATTGCTGTGGAAACGCAGAGAGTGTATGTAACAAAGCTGGTCTTGGGAAGAAGGGAAGCTTCTCAGAAGCTGATATCTCAAGTGGGTCTTAGAGAATGAAGTCAGATACTGGTGAGTGTTATTGGCTTAAAGGATTAATGTGTAATAACTAGGAAATATCACATTCTTATTTTCTCAGGAACATTCTACAACCCCTTAAGTCAAAATAATGATCCAACAAGTTAAAAGGTCATATTTTTCAGAAATGCATTTTTATGGAAAAGCATATTTCAGTGTTTCTCTAGCTATATTGCTGCCACTTTGCCCACGAATAAAAATAGCCTTCAATATTTTTTTTATGGTTAGTATGAAAACTACATCTAACCACACTTGTTGATAAAATACAACCAAACGTAAAATATGCTTTTAAAAGCTCAAATGTTAATGGAACTTTGTTTCCAAAAAAAGCACCGATGGAAAACTGTTATATAGAAAATAAATGCTATTTTGTTTAAAGTAATTCTCTCACTTTCATAAAGAATAAGGCAATATACTTTTAGTTCCAAATTGAGAACATTTTGGTAGAAAAAAATCACCTAAGAACATAAGCAAACCAGTCAGTTGCCAAATGATTTTTTAAAATTTTTCTCCATATTTGTAGCACGTGCTTGAAAAAATGTGAGAAATAATATTATATCTCTATGTATGCCCTAAGTAGTAAAGTGCTATCCTTCCAATTCTCCCAAAGTTTTAATCATGAGAGTAATTATGTTGACATAATGTACAAAATATTGTGGTATTTCATTTTCAATTATTTAGTTCTACTGGTAGACTAGGGCACATGTTACGGATGTGCATACATCCATATCTCCTAACAATGCACCGTCAAACATAACTGCATTTTTAAATTATAGTTAACAAAAACAGGGTAGCTAACTTCCCTTAAGAACTTCTGATTGGATTGTTAGATTGTTACTAATTAGAATTGGGGCTGACTTGAATTTCAACACTTACATATGTTTTAAGTGTTGAAGTTTTGGGGTGCCTGGGTGGCTCTCTTGGGTAAGCATCTGATTTTGACTCAGGTCATGAACTTGCAGTTAGTGGGTTAGGGCCCCACCTTGGGTTCTGTGCTGACAGCAAAGAGCCTGGAGCCTGCTTCAGACTCTGTGTCCCCCTCTCTCTCTCTGCCCCTTCCCCACTCATGTGCTCTCACTCTCTCTCTCTCTCTCAAATATAAATAAAAGCTAAAAAAATAAAGAAAATAGAGTTGTGAAGTTTTATTCTTTATCATATCAAAGAGTTAATTTATGAGTCACTCTATTTAAAATTGCAAATACCTTGTTTTTTTTAAAGGTAAACTCTACTTGATAGAGCCTTTGATTCCTATGGTTTCTGGTGCTGAAAAACAAGAGAACCATTAATACAGACTTATTTTAATTATGTTTCCATATATATTTAATGTAATATTTTAATCCAACCCCCTGGTATAAGAGTCTTGGCATAAAAATAAGATGGCAAAAGAAAAGGATCCAGTTACAAACAGGTACTCGCATATGAAAAAGCTGGTTATTTTTTATTTCATATTATGCTTATGACTTTATTATGTAGGTGTGTAAATTAGATATGGAAGTACAGTTTAGTCTATGTTTTATTTGAAAATCCCTATAACTTTTCAAAGCACAGACTAAACCAAGAACTATTGCTGACAGCCAACTTTGACCCTGTCCTTGTGATCTTCTTGGCAACATAATTTGCACCCTGTAGAAATGAAGATGACTTTTTCCTATGACAAGACTGTGTTCGACACTGGTTAATTAGCACGCAGATGGCAGGGAGGCTGCCCATTTTACCCCCTACTATACAAACTGCACATTTATATGCAGCACATATTGCAAAGTGGAATATTTGCACAAGTCGTATGGCAGTAATCAGGTCCTCACTTTTGAGAGTTAGAACAAAAAAGAAGGTAATGATTATGAACTTGAAAGTACAGTGCACTCAAATAATTGGACAAGCTTCACTGAGGAAAGATGAGGCACAATTTATTGTGTGGTTCTTATAATTTAATTCTTAATTCTTGAAAAAGCAATTGTACATTTGAAATTTATATATATATATAAAGACACTCATGAATTAATTGGCGATGTAAATAAACCGTTTAAAGGAAAAGCAGAGAAATGTCATATACACTTGTTTCAGGACTGCATTTTGAGGGTTTTATTTGATTATAAATATCTGATGATAATGACCTCACAGCCCTTCAAACAAGGAGGCTTCATTGTGAAGTAGTGAGACAGAAAAGAAACAGAGCTAGAACCCCTTCCCTAGGGCTGTGCATTTCCTGTTCCTTCCTCCCTGCCACAGATGAATACATAGGACTTCCTCTCAAACTGAATGGCTATGGAAAAGTTTAGACATGTGTGCTCTTCAAACAAAATTCCTATGTTGAAAAAAAATGACTGTAGATACAGTTTGGGAAGCATTCTCCTGAGGTATAAGCTATCTTAAGCAAATGAAAGTAAATAAAGAGGTAGTGAGTGTTCACTGACAAATTACTTACATCTCAATTTTATTTAATTGTCCTCTGGGTATGAATAATTTAAACTTGATAGAGCTTATCTAAAACAGGCAAGATTCAAACCTTGGTTATTTGTGAACAGGGTCTCTTATTTATTAATTTGGTTTTTACCTAATTTTCTTATACCTTCTACCCTCACTTAAATTTATAAAATCATTTAAAATTTTGGGATGCCAAACAACAATATTGATATAAGATTTGAATTAAGAATACTTATTTCAGGACTCTAGATCTCCTTGAAGACACGTTTGTTTTGGTTCAATTGCCACTAGTATTATGAAATATATTTTGGTACACAAGGTTAAGAGAATGTCTCAGCAATTAAATCTACAAGAGCTCCTATTTCTTGATTCTATTCATAGGGCCTACTTAATATTTAGATCATTTACTTTCTTGATACTGCATTCAAAATGCTAAACTCACACAACCCAACCCCATATTATCAAATTTTACAAATGTTATCTTTAAATAATTAAGTTGAATGATTTACGTAGAAATGCATATTAAATATTTTTGCCCATATATTTATTTATTTATTTATTTGCTCCAATAATAACAGGTCTTTCTGTACATTTTCCAAGACAGCCTTTGGGACTGACTATATCTTCATGCTTCCCTGGCGATGACACTTTTCACTTTGAAGATGTCAAAGGAGGAAAGGAAGCATCACATAATTTAAGAGTGAGAATGAATGTGAGCCCTAAGCACTGGCCATCCTTGAAGCAGAAAACTTAATGTGCATTCCAGACAAGAAATCTACTGCAGAGGGCAAGGACATGGGACCACAGCCAGATCTCATAGTCAGTCACCTTTCATGATTCTTTAAAAGATCACACTATACCAATTCATTTGGAAGGAAACTTATGAACGGAATGGACTTTCCTTTGTTGTTGTTACTCACAATAATTACATAGCTCTTTTTTTTGGAAAGGTACTGTCACTGCTACTATTTGTGGACTGTGATCCAACTAAGATTTTAGGAGGAGGCTTTGAAAAGGAAATCTAAAAGTAGCATATTGATGAAATAATTTGTAGAACACCCTACCTCACTATTATAAAGGAATGTTGCTTAGAATATATTAGTAAGTAAAATCCAGATGATAAAATGATATAAGGTGGAGGATGTGGACTTCCAATCTGGATAGAAAAAACTACAAAACTGTCTCTCCCACACATTGAAAATAGGCCAGATACCTTCAAGTGGTAACTTGATTCCTGAATCTATCAGAAAGCTGTAAGCACGATGCAACCAAAAAACCTGAATACCGAATAGGGACAAGCTCCTCCGGGGAGATATAGGGCTCACAAACTGTCTTGTTTGTCAAAGATTATGCAAGGAAGAGGCTTGAGCCCCCATAAAAATGAGACAGAGAAGAATTAGCCCAAAATTTAACAAAGAGCTCAAGAAGTTTGGGCTAGGATGTCCATTTGGAATAGGTGGAGATCACAGGTACAAAGAGAGTACAAACTCATTTGGATGCTCTCTACAGTAGTGTTCAGCCTGTGCTAAGTGGGAAGACTGGGGGCAGGACAGTATCTTGAGAATGGGCACCCTAGGTGGGGCAGGCACTCTGGAGTCGATCAGCAGTTATGGGTTGCACAAAATGTCATGCAGTTCTCTGGACTCTTCTCTCATGCAAAATGAAAAGCCTTAGGACATAGGGGAGAGGCAGCAGGGATGCATTATGTCTGGGGAAAGGGTAGAAAAAAAAAAAACCCACTAGTCTTAGAGAAAAGACAGAAAACTGTCTGGCATATAAGATCATAGGGATGCCTGGGCGGCTAAGTCGGTTGGGCATCTGACTTCAGCCCCGGTCATGATCTTACAGCTCATGGTTTTGAACCCCGCATTGGGCTCTGTGCTGACAGCTCAAAGCCTGGAGCCTGCTTCAGATTGTGTCTCCCTCTCTAACCTTCCCCTGCTCACGCTGTCTCTCTCTGTCTCTCAGAAATAAATAAAAACATTAAAAAAATAATATCCTATACTCACTCAAAGCTCAGATCTCCTCTCATGCAGGAGAGAACAGAAACTCTCATTCCAGGTCAAAGTCAACAACAGACACAAGACACAGCCTGGGTATGTAGTAGTATCTCTTTATCCACATTTTTGCTTTCCAGTCTTTTCTTTTTTTCTTTTTCAATTTCCCATGGTCACCATTGTCCAGAAGCAAATGATCTTCCTTCTCATATGTCATCTCACATCGTCACAAGAAAGAGGTGAGTATAATACAATAAAATATTTTTAAAAAGACACCATATTCACATACTTTTATAACAGTATATTGTTGTAATTGTTCTATTTTATTGTTAGTTATCGTTGTTAACTTGTTACTGTGCCTAATCTATCAACTTTACCATAGGTATGTATGATGTACTAGAAAAAACATATATAGGGTCTGGTCATACCAACAGTTTCAGGCATCCCATGGGGGTTCTGGAATGTCTTATTCGTGGATAAATGGGTCTAATGTATAAACATACAAGTTGAGTCCTGTTTCAAGATTAAGAGTCCATACAACATGATAGTTGAAGGCTCAGGCTCAGGAGTACAACCAAACTGTTTAAATGAGGACTGTGTCATTTGCCACAAGTTACAATGACATTTTAAAAAATCTGTTCATGCATTAGTTTCTACATCTACAGAACAAGGAATACAATGTACTCTTTTGTTTATAGAGTCATCATGATGAATAAATACAGGGCATACCATCTGGAAAGCATTCAATATATGTTAATTGTTGTTGTTATTTACAGCTAACTTTTTCCCAGCATATAGGATGATCATGCATTGTATTTCAATTTACACTTACTTGAATAAGATAACTATGATTTGTTCAAGATAACCTTTGGATCGTCTTAAGTAATCATTGACAAATGAGAAAGAGCTACTATTTCAAAAATATGAATAAGGTAGCAATCTCAAATCAGGGAATTAAGTTTAATTATCAGTTTCTTAAAAAGCAACTTGTGTTAAATCCATAATTATTCTTAACGACAGATATGTATAGATCTTCAATAAAGACTGGAGAAAATATGGTTAATATTGGTATTTCATTTTTTAATATTTTTACATTTATTAATTTTTTTAACAAACAGAGAATGAGTGTAGGAGGGGCAGAGAGATAGGGAGACATAGAATCTGAAGCAGGATACAGGCTTTAAACTGACAACACAGAGCCCAAAGCAGGGTTCGAACTCACAGACTGTTAGATCATGACCTGAGCCAAAGTCGGATGCTTAACTAACTGAGCCATCCAGGCGCCCCAGATATTTCTTAACAAACTTGGAAGCAGCAAATTACGATTAAAAAAAAAAAAAAGTAGTAGGTCCTAGAGTCAGCATTTAGAATAGAACTGGAAATGAGGCTGAGAGTGAAGGGAAAGAGAGATGAATAGAAAATGCACACATACAAATGGCAGTTTCATGTTGTCTACCGAAAGGACTCAATAACTCATAGATCCATCATAGCTGTTTGAAATTATACAAAAATTAACCTTTCCATTGAGCTACTGTTATGAAAAGAAAAAATAAAAACAAAAAGACTTTGCTGGACCCAAGTCTTACCCTATCAATGACATCACTACCTTTTAAGGGAAAAAAAAAAATCACTCAAAAATTTTGGAATCAGTTTAGTCACATGCAAAAGAGAAGTCTTCAGGAATCATTTCAAGAAATATACACTTGTGGGGCGCCTGGGTGGCTCGGTTGGTTAAGCGTCCGACTTCGGGTTAGGTCATGATCTCGCGGTTCGTGGGTTTGAGCCCCACATCAGGTTATGTGCAGGCAGCTCAGAGCCTGGAGCCTGTTTCAGACTCTGTGTCTCCCTTTCTCTCTGCCCCTCCCCTGCTCATGCTCTGTCTCTCTCTCTTTCAGAAACAAATAAAAACTATAAAGAATTTTAAAAAAGAAATACACACTTGTATGTGGAATTCTTAAATGCTGAGCAAGTAAGTGTTCACATGAACATTTGCTATGTCTTTTAAGCAAGATATTGAATAAAAGCAGAAGTAAAACTGAATTTCTTTCTCATTGTAGAGATTCACACTTGTATCCACTTCATTGAGTTATCTGGTTAAAAAAATAATAATGCAAGTTGTTATGTTTAAACCTGATAAAGTACTTTTCAGAATGGATGGATTCTATGGAAATTAATCTAGTTTTAATGAAATCTCACAGAATTGGACACAATTAAAATGGAACTGTTTTGCTCTATGGTCATTATGGAATAGGGGCCATTATTCAAAGAGGCCAATTTACCTTAAAAAATGATATCAAAAATTTTTCTTAAAGATAAAAAGCCTATTCAAAGGAATGTAATAATTATAGCACACATTACTATTGATAATTATAATTTTATAAGTATTTAAAATTATATAGAATAGGGCATGAGTAATAAAAATCTATGACCTCTTTTTATACAAACTAAGATCAAAATGAAAGTTCAAATATATTATAAGGCAAATAACATGAAACTTTCACATCTAATTTCCACAACCATATATACAGAGTATACTACTATTATATTCTCATAATGTCTATTCAATATTATGCTAGAGGTCTCACCCAGAGGAGAAAGGCAAGGGGAAAGAAACAAATATTGGAAAGAAAAACATAAAACTATATTCTCTGATGACATAACCATGTCTGTAAAGGACCTTACATACTAAAAAGATAACAACTAGTATTAACAGGTAAGTTTATAAGATTGTATAACACAAAGCTAATATGAAAAACAATTACCTTTCTATAAAATAGCAACAAATTTTTAAAATTATAATTTAACAAAAAAATGCAGAACCTATAGTCAGAAAACTACAAAACATTGCAGATAGAAAGCTGAAAGGTCTAATAAATGAAGATCCACACTATGTTCATGGACTGAAAGACTGTATATTCTATACAGTTCCAATTAGAATCCTCACAAGCATTTTTGCAATCTACAATCTAATTTTAAAATCATATTAAAATTTAAAGGACTCTAAAGAGGCAAAATAATTTTTGAAAAAGAAAATAACGCTTATCCTTCCTGACTTTATGACTAACTGTGATGCTAACATATAGTATTGGTACAACAATAAATATAAGAACAATGCAGAAGAATAAGCAGCCCAGATAAAATCCTACACACATGTAGCTGACTTATTTTTAATAAAAATCTCAGGGTAATTCATTGGAGGGTAATATAAGAAGACCTTCAATCTCTAATCCAAAATATTCTGTATATGAAATATATTATTAACAAAAAACAAAATGTTTGAGTCCCTGAGATAGGCCAAGATTTTTAAAAATGGCACCAAAAACACTAATCATAAAAGGAAGAAAATGATTAATTGGACTAGGTGAAACCATCTAGGTGAAAGATAAAGATGACATAACATAATCATATGCACACAGACTGAAGGACATTTAAAAACTCACTTTATATATTTATCAGGATATCAGCAAAAGTATAGCATTACATATAGCTCCAGAATTTGTGAAATAATTAATTTATATAACTTTTATATAAAAATTATTTTAACCTTTCAAGTCTTCTACATTAACTTAGATACAGGTTTATTTTTGGAAAATTTTACATACATTTAAAATGGACACAGTTACAAGATCTATGTGAGAAAGTGTACAAAATTCTGATAAAAGAAATCAAAGAACTAAATGAATGGAGAAATATTCCATGTTCATGGATAGGAAGACTCAAAATTATCAAGATGTCAGTTTTTCCCACCTTGATCTACAGATTCAATGTAATCCCACTCCTAATCAAAATCCAAAATCCCCATGAGTTATTTTTGGATATTGACAGCCTGATTCTAAAGTTTTTTAGTTTTGTTTTTGTTTTTGTCTTAAGTAAGATCTACACCCAATGTGGGGCTTGAATTTCTAACCCTCAGAGAGGGTTTTGCATGCTCTGCTACCAGGCACTCCTATTCTAAAGTTTTTATAGTATCTCAGTCCCTTTGTGCTGCTCTAACAAAATACCAACAACTGGGTGGCTTATAAACAACATAAATGTATTTCTCACATTTCTGGAGGATGGTAATCCAAGATTTGGGTGTAAGCATGAAGGTTCTTTCCCAAGTTGCAGACTTCTTTCCTCATGTGGTAGAAGGGGAAAGAGAGATATGGAGAACCTCTTCTATAAGGACAATAATCCATCTCGTGGGGGCTCCACCTTTATGACTTAATCACTTCTCAAAAGTCTCATCTCCTAATGACATTACCTTGGGGGTTAGGTTTCAACATATGGATGGAGGGGCAAAGGCATGAATATTCAGATAATGGCATATGTAGGGGCAAAAGACACAGAAAAACCAACATTATATTGAAGGAGAATAAAGTTTTAGGACTTACATATGCAACTTTAAAACTTACCATAAAGCAGAAGAATGGTGATGATAATATTAATAGTAATAATAATAATACAAATTACTAAAAGCTATAGTAACACTGTAGTATTGGTTAAAGAATAGACAATAGATCATTAGAACAGACTAGAGGGCCCAAACATAGACCCACATAAATACAGTCTTTGACAAAGGAGCAAAGATTATACAATAGGAAAAAAAAGTAGTCTTTGCAACAAATTGTGCTGGAAAAAACTAGATACATAAGAAAAGAATGAATTTTAGACAGACAGATGAACACCTCAAAAATTAATTCAAAATGGGTCACAGACCTAACTGTAAATGCAAAACTACAAAACTCTTAAAATGTAACATAAGAAAAATCTAGATTACTTTGGATATGGCAATCCTTTTAAAAAAAAAATGTTTACTTTTGAGACGGGGCAGGGGCAAAGAGAGACTGGGGACAGAAGATCTGAAATGGGTTCTGTGCTGACAGCAGAGACCCCAACGCATGGCTCAGACTCCCACACCATGAGTTCATGACCTGAGCCAAAGTTGGACACTTAACCTGAGCCACCCAGGCATCCCTGTAATGCCTTTTAGATAGAACACCAAAGGCATGATGAATGTCAAAAATATTGATAACTTAAAATATTCTGTTCTGTGAAAAGACAATGCCATGAGAATAAAAAGACAAGCCACAGACTGGAGGAAAAATATTTGCAAAGGACACACCTGACAAAGTACCATTATCTAAAATATAAAAAACTAATAAAAATTGTTAACAGTAAGAGAACAAACAATCCAATTGAAAATGAGCCAAAGGTCTTAATAGATACCTCACTGAAGAAGATTTACAGATGGCAAATAAGCATACAAAAATAAGTTTCCCATCATATGTCATCATATGTCATTAGATGGTCAAAATCCAGAACACTGACAACACCAAATGCTGGCAAGGAACAGGAGCTCTCCCATTCATTGCTGGTGGGAATGCATAATGGTACGTACACTTTATAAGACAGTTTAGCAGGTTCTTATAAAATTAAACATACTTTTATGCCATGTGATCCAGCAATTGAATTCCTTGGCATTTACCAAAAGGTGTTGAAAATGTATTTCCATACTAAAATCTATACAGGAGTGTTAGAGTAGTATTATTTATAATTGCTAAAACTTGGAAGCAACGTAGATGCCCATTAGCAGGTGAATGGATGAACTGTGATACATTGAGACTGTGGAATATCATTCAACACTAAAAAGAAAGAAACTATGAAGCCACAAAAAGACAGAAAAGAAATATAATTGGATGTTACTAAGTGAAAGAAACCAATCTCAAACATGCACTCAAAAGGTACAAGATTCCAAAAGTCTGGTGGGATTCCAGCTCGATGACATCCTGGAGAGGACAAAACTAGAGAGACAATAGAAAATTCAGTGGTCACTAAGGTGTAGGGGCAGGGCGGGGTTAATAGGTGGAACTCAAAGGATTTTTAGGGCAGCATCAATATTCTATATTATGCTATAATGGTGGATAAGTGTTAGTATACATTTGTCCAAACTGAGAGAATGTCTAACATCACAAGTGAATCCTAAAGTAAACTATGGACCTTGGTCGATGATGATGTGTCAGTGTTAGTTCATCAACTGTAATAAATACACCACAGCGGGACGGGATGTTGATGGTGGGGAAAGAGGAAGTATTGGGTCTCGGTCTACTCTCTGCTCAAGTTTGCTGTGAATCTAAGACTGTTCTAAAAAATAAATGATGTTAAAAACAAGAATTTTTTAAAAATGACCATGAAACCAATAAACAGTAGGGTGGAATTGGCAGGGTAAGAGGTGTCAGAAAGGAACTCTCTAGTAATGTTTTAATCTTACATGTTATTTTTCTTGTCTACGCCCTGTCATCTGAGAAGATGAATATTTCCTAGTTGCATTTTACACTGAATCACTTACCACTGTATATGCTTATTAACAATCTGGGTGTATGCTTATTTATTAACAATTTGCAGCTCCAAAATACATTGCCATACTAAAGATATTTAATGAGGAGGATATTAAAAAATGTTAATTATGTAGCCACTATAAAAAGAGCTTATTCTTCCAACAAATGTCTTCAAAAAAACAACCTGCCAGACTAGTTACTATTTGATAACATATTCCAGTATGTTCAAAACAGTTACATGATGTCGACTTTCCAAAGACAAATCAGAAATTTAGTCTATCATTCAAATGGTTTGTCTACATGATGTCAATCATCTGCATACAAGGCTGAATGTCTCGCTTTTCATCTGAATGGTTAAAATCCTCTAATGTAATTACTAACATGTGTATTTTATAATTTACGTAGTGCTTTACATACCTCATCTCATTGAGCATCAGGATACCCTCCAACATGTAGTAATTAAGCCTAGTTTCTAAGCAGAGGAACTGAAGCTTAGCACAAATAGATGGGCCTGCCAATTTCACATTACATTATGAATTGGAGATGGTCTTCTTAAAGAAAAAGCTACCGAAAAAACAGCCCACAGTAGATCTACTGACCAAAATCTCAATTGTTCACTATTTCATCCAATGGCACACTTCTATGTGTCCATGCGTATGTGCCAGGAATTTTGGAGCAAGGAGATATTAGTCAATACATTTCCCATACTTATCACTTTTAGGAAACTTGCCCTCCAATCCTCACTGTGTTCAGTAAGAGGAATAATCTCCAAAAGATAATATAGACATCAAAATACCAAGCATTCATAATGTGAAGGCTCATTGCGTTCCTGACATTCTGTTTTACTATGTCTGAGTTGGGAGAACAATGATAAAAAGCTTTCCTCTTTCCCCGTGCAACATTCAAAAGGGCAGTAATTACAACAAAAAAGGAAACACATGCTTTTTTCCTGGCATTTTGCCGTTATTAATTTGTCCTGGGACAGTTCTAATCAAGTGTTTTGCATTCTTTTTAAGCATGGACAACCATATTTACACAATTAGTGATTGTTTTTACAATAGTCACAGGCAAAAAGAATCTTGGTCTAATATGGAGTTCCATTTCTATAGGTTCCCATTTATTTAAATCATCAAAGGATAAAACTGGTTCAGAGCACAAATCCTTTAAAATTTTCTATTTACAAAAATTAAAAAATTCCTATTTTTCACACCAAAAATCATGTTACATACGTTAGTGAGTTTATGCTCTGTTATCTGTTTGGTTTCTTATAACATGAAATGTTGTTGTTGTTTTTCTCCTTCGTGTGAGCACTTTAACAGACATACACACACACACAACATTCCTGAGTGTATGCTTTCAGTTGACAGCAAAAATGATGATGTGACCATCACATAAGTCAGCGATATACTAGGATATTTGATGCTTAGTTAAAATGCTTCACCAAATTATTAATCTTTCAGGAATAATGCTTTTTAACATTTGTCCAGAGTTCTTTGTGAGTAGCTCTTTCCCCTAATCAAGCTGTTATAGGAGGAATCAGGACAACTTAAGAGATTTTCTATAACTGTTAAATATTTAATTATATTGAACACGGCATTTAAGTGTAGATTTTGATGACTCTGAAAGAGCCATTAAAAGACTGGAAACACAGCTATAAATTCTATCAAACTATTGACCAATAGGCTTACCAGTGAATCATGAGCTTACAGTATTCTCTGGGGGAATAGTTCCCAGAAAAAAGGATAAACTTAAGTACCCCAAATGCATAAAAACTTCGATTTAGGAAATGATTTGCTACAAATACCAATACAGAAAACACTACATCAAATAAACAAAAACTCCAACATTGTGATATTTTTTAATCTGTTAATTTGGCCAGGATATAGTCCTCAGTTACTCAAATAGTAATTTAGGTGTTACCACAAAGGTATTATGTAGATGTGATTAAAGTCCATAATCAGTTGACTGTTGTGTAGGGAGATTATTTTAGATAATCTGAGTGCAACTCATTCAGTCCATTGAAGGACAGTGCTAAGGCTTCCCACAGAAAAGACCCCTGAGAGTTGTAGTCTGACCTTCCTGGCAGCCTACCTACAGATTTCACACTTGCCCAACAAGCCCCCATAATCAGGTGGGCCATGTCCTGGCACTAAATCTCTTCCTTTGTTTCTGCTACTGGTTTTACTTGTCTGGTTAAATCTTGATACAAAGTTGTAGGACTAAATTCAGGCAAGGTAAAGAATCAATGAGTTTTGACATTATTATGAACTCTCAGTTCTAGAATTATGAAGATTTTTATTTTCTGGAATAGTTATACATTATTTGTATGTTATTTGGAGTAAGGTAGAAGAATAAGGTTATTAAATTTATGGTGAGGGGACAGAGAAAGATCTATTGGTTCCATGACACAGGAAAAAGTCAGCATATGTAATTTCATTTTGAGAATGTTTCAGATCAAATTGCAGTATTCTTATTGTTCAACAACTTGGTCAAGGAAATGAAGTAACTAAAACAATCCAGGAAAAAGTTAGGGATATTTCGCTATTCCTTGAGAGGGCAAGAATTAAAAATGACTTAATGAAAATTCCTAGAGGGAGGGAGAAGAGGAAAAGAATGTTTGGGGCTGAAGAAAACTGAACTTGATAAGGAAGTTTTGTGAAATAAGAGATTTCACACACATGCACTATGAATGGAAAAATAAGGTTAAAAAAGATAAAAGGCAGGTGTCAAGATGGTTGATAAAGAAACAGAAATTGAAGAAATTGAACTAATCTGCTTTGGTATGCAGAAGTATGCTTTCTGGAAAGTGGTTATCAGACTTTAGAGGGGAAGGGAGTTGAAAATGCAGCTTCCTGTGCTCCACCATCAGATTCTGATTCCATGTGCCCGGAGCAGGGCCCAGATGGCCTCAGTTTTTAACCAAAGGCAATTGATGATTTTCATACAAGTGGTACAGTGATGATACTTTAAAGATTCACAGCTTCACAGTTTCTGTTGTTGTTTTTTTCCCTAAGATACAGGGCAGGGAAAAGTCTACAGATTTCACTTAATTTTTGACATTTTTTTTCGTGCAAGTATTTTTACCCTTGATCATTATTTTCACGTGTCTTCACTTTCCTGGAAACATTCTTTGTGGTCTCATCATAAACTGTTCTTTCTGTCCATTTAGACTCAGGTAGTTGCAGCATTGAGAAAACACTTAATGAAATGACATAATAGTTTTATCTATCCACAAATTGGGCACAGCATAGGACTTGAGGATCCAGAATTTAAATAACACATTTTCAGGGGTGCCTGGGTGTCTCAGTCGGTTAAGCATCTGACTTCAGTTCAGGTGATGATCTCACAGTTCATGGGTTTCAGCCCCCCGCTGGGCTCTGTGCTGGCAGTTCAGAGCATAGAGCCTGATGTGGATTCTGTGTCTCCCTCTCTCTCCCTGCCCCTCTCCTGCTTCTGTTTTTTTTTTTTTCCTCTCTCTCTCTCTCCCTCCCTCAAAAATAAACATTTTTTAAAGTGCATTTTCAGATTATGTTGATTTTACTGAATCGTCTCCAAATTACTAGTGGTGTAAAATTAAATATAATACCAAGACTGGATTTTCGGTTACTGAGCTTATCAGTAGCATTAGTTAAAGGTACAGCTACATCAAGAAGGACCTAAAAGTACATTAACTAACTGTAATTTAAATAAAACTTTTACAAAAAGGACTCTAGTAAACAAAAACCCAAAACAAAGTAAAGGAAATAATTCCTAAGTCTTTTCTAATCATCTACATTCTAATAAAGCTACATGGAAATGTATAGAATAACCCACACACAACTCTGAGAAAACATTAGAGTAGCAGTAAATCTACAGAGTAAATGTACAGAGTACAGCTTAATAACGAAGCAGTTTTTAAAAACCTTATCCAGTACTTTATTTTTCCTGTCAGCCAAAATGCTTTAAAAAAAATCCTGGAAGAATTAAAAAAAATAAAATTCAATAACATTTAACAGAACAGTTCAGAAATGCAGAGCCACTGAGTTGGTGGCTCTAATCCTTACATTTTTCATATAGTTCCAGAGTTCAATATTTCTTATTGTAAAGTCCCCTTCCACCTTTTACCTACCTAATAAAAAGTACATGGATTCTCCACAGGACGCATATTAATTTAAAAGTAAATAGATCTTTTTTTAGCATAGTGAAGTCAATGAATAAATATCACAAGGTAGTAAACACATACATTTATATCTGATACATTTCCTGAAGATAGACAGATGTATACTTTCAAATGCTTAATTTGATTGACAAGGACTATCATAAATCTTAATGATCTTATTATAATTGTCTTCAGGTCTGTATATACTTAACAATAGACATACAAGGTACATATATTAAAATATCACTTTCTTCTTTACCCCCTCCTCATATGTCAAGTGTCTGATCCCTTTTACACTGCCTCACTATTCCCTCACCCTCCACCATGATCTCCCTTAATATAGCCCCACATTTGTTATGGAAGCATACAATACTGATGTTTTTCTGAGCTCCTACTGTACCTATCTCAGACAACAAACAAATGCTTTAAATAATAGTACCATTATAAGTTTCATTTTTTGGTCTTTCAATAGAAAATTATAAACCAAGAGGAAATGTCTTGCTGTTTATATTATTATATATCTTCCCTAAATTATTTGACATTACTATATAATGTCTAAAACTCTCATATAAAGAATTCAAAAAAACTTAATTCCAAACAAGAGGAGACTCAGTAAACAAACAGCTACTTTTAACTGTATAAAGAAGCTGGACAATATTGAAGTATCATTAAGAGCTTCCATACATTAAACATATGTAATAAGTATACTAATACACATAAAATGCTATTTTTTTGAAATTTATATGGGGAAGACAGCTACATTCATGAATTTTCTCGAATAACTTCCTAAGCAAATATGTTCATTGTAATAACCACATAGATCACACTTTTCAGATTTGGTATAGCAGCAATTAGTGTAGGAAAAATAAAAGATACTGGATACAATCTTTTATTGTTCATTATATAAAGTTCATCTTCTTTGAACATAAAGGATATTCTTTGTATCAGCATTTATTTTTATAGTTCAATGAGAGATGGTTTTTCTGTTAAGATCCCTAGGGCTTTGTAGCTGACACACAGTACTTCTGTGACTTCTACAATTTGAAGAATTCCCCGAAGAACTATAGCTCATCATTTTAAACTGCATTATGTGAAAATTGAAAATGTTTTGTTTTAGATACAGTACTAATGAAATGAATAATTTATTTGTACAAAACTACTATAGGATAATGATCTGAGAGGTCCATAATGTGAAAAAGTTCAATTCAAGTTGAAATTATTAAATATAGCTCTATTTTGCCATGAATTTCATTTCCAAAGTCAAAGGGCCCTGGAACGGCCAGAACATAGATATACTTTATATTTAAATGGTTATATTGTAAGCTGATGAACACAAACATAGAGCAAATGATGTATTTCAAGATAGGGGAATTAGTATGTCATAAATTTTAATATGAAGAAAAGGGTTTCGTTTGTTCTTCCAACCAATGATAAGACTAGATGTACATTGTGTAATAATTAATTCAATTTCCTCCTAATTAATTCCCTTGTCCCCAGTCTACTGCTTCATCCATTATCATCTATGATTAACAGCTGAAGAAATAGATAGTTATGTAAGTCTGTATTTAACAAGGATTTAGGCTTGTCCAATCAATTTAACTTTAGGACTCAACAAAAATGCTTTGCTTGAGCTTAGATTTTTTTTTTACCCAAAATTAAAAGGACATCTCTTTAGGTTCAACTGTTAAAATACAGAGCTCTATGAGTTATTTCTTCCCTCAGAATTAAGTCAATCATTTATGATACATCATTAGCATGATTTTATTACTTCCCTCAATCATAGAAGGGTAACCACAGAGTATGGACTGTAAAGGACACAGAGTTGTCTCCCAAGATACCAGTGGTGAAAGATGAAGGGACAAAGAGAGTCTTCAGCTGGTGGCGAGAAAAAAGTAAAATGGCTTATCAGGAGGTGCAAGATGACATAAAAACAGAATGTTGCTGGAAGGAGTCTGAGAGACTAAAACATAGGAAGGTCCTAAAAATCATGAATTTATTAAAGAGATTTGTAAGCACAGGCAAAAAATAAAATGTTGAAAAATGGTTACCAAAAAGGTAGGTAGGGCACCTTTGAGATCCTCAAGGTTCCAAGATTGAAGGGCCATCTATCTGTTGAAGGACTAATAGTAAAGCTGAGAGAGTGACCATGGAATCTGAAGAGAAGCAAGCATGTAGGGATTCAGATGCTTGGGCATGTCCTGAAGTAGCATTAACTTTTAGAAGTTAGGTTTCTTTTTACATTTATAATAAAATAGTGTCTTCTTTGCACACTTTGAACATTAAAGGATAAGAGACAATGACTTTTCATCATTCTGTGAGCATCTGGCCATTTCTTACTGTCTGATGATGATCTGCCAGGATATGCATTAGGCCAAAGTACAAATAAAGTCATTATCAGTCTATATGTGTGGTGGCAGGTGTCTGTATTCCTCACTATTTCTGCAGTTTTAAATGGCAATCAAACATGCATTTAAAAAAAAAAAACATTTTCCATACTGAAGGTGATAGTGTAAAATTTCAATCTTAAAAAAGTAACAGGGTTTTCTAATGAGATACATGCATCTGCAAATGGAATAAATCTACCACATTCAGGTCATTAATAGTTTTTTGGAAAAAGTCGTAGGACATGAAATTTCCGAAATGAAACCCAGCATCTCAGTTAATTAGGAAGGATTTAAAATGAACTCGAGAAAACCATCAAAAGATGGTTTTGAAGGAAAAAGAGGCAGTGTTTAAGAAAAGAAACATTAGGGGAAATGCTAATAAACATTAACATGAAAGTTAATGATTATCCATAAACTACTAAACATAAATTTATATTGAGAAAATAACGTGACTATTTTATAGAATATAATAATTAATTCTGCCATGCAAGAAATATATATTCCAAGATAATGTTTTCAATTATAGTTAAAATCCTCAAAATAGAGACTGTACTCTAATAATTTACTCTTATGCTGATCACATTTCTAAACCTTTTTAATATCCATTGTATCAGCTGTTGTTATGCTTTTATTAGTAATAATGGAAGTATAAAATAAAACATAATACAGCAGTAAGTTTGTGGTAAATATAAATAAAAATGTATTTGTCTGCATGTATTTAAACAATTGTGGGGGTGTGATCACTATGTTACTCCTAAATCCACACTTTGCTTATGATTGCAAGTTCTGCTATTTCCTCCTTCCTTATTGCATATCTATTGAGCCTCTTTTGTCCAAACAAAAACCACACCTTTCATTTCCTAAATCCAATGTGAAAAGCTTCCCAGGTGATTTCTATCTTGACATTTCCCAGAGGGAAGAATATCAGAACTCTCAATCTACATTTTCCAAAAGAGTAGATTTGTACATATTCCAAAAGAATAACTGAACTGGTACAAAAATAAAATGATAATGATTAATTCCTCACCTTGCAAAAATATGCTTCACATATTTAATATTTTGATTCCAGTTATGTCTAGGCTTCATAGTTGTAATAAATAGCATGACATCCACATAAGTATATGCTGTAAACAGTAAGATAATACAGCATATTTTCAAACTTCTCAAACTGAATATTTCCTTATATGTATTTTCCAGAACTACATTTTCCCCAATAACTTTTAATGAGCTTAGAACAGTGCCTGTCAGAATATGCTTACTATAAATGTTTGTTAAATAAAATACAATAACCATCTGCCATTTGAATTATTTTTCAGGCAGGCCTATTTGTCTCAAATCCAAAATATTAAAATATGGATTTAGACAATCTTATAGATAGTGAAATTAGGGGTTATTGTTTACTTACCAAGCAAAACCACCTGGACTTGAAATTTCCAAATACATAATATAAATAAATTTAATTTTATAAATATCACTTGGATACTAAGAGTAAAAAATACTTATCAATACAATTCAGCAAATATTTATCAAGGACTTGTTATATTTGAAATATTTTACTGGTAATTTCAAAGAATACACAGCTGAATAAGACGAAGTGCCTCTCTATAGTACAGTAGAGTAACAATGATCTTGTTGGAACTCATAATGAAGAAGTGTTTTAAAAAATATTTGAAATTATAAAGAGATTCATTATTATAAATCTTAATTGAATATTTTTATCTTACTTAGATCAACGTATCTATAAATCAATCAATCTACCTACCCACTTATCAATCTACTCACATATATCTATTTATCAATGAAAAGAGGAAAAATCACCTGAAAAAAAGTGTCAAGCAGGGGAATAAGAAATTCATTCAGAATTTGTGGCTCTAAGCATAGTGCAATATTTAAATCTCTTGCTCCTCTAAATCAAGTAGCGTGTCAAGCTCTCACAGAAAATAAAAGTTCAGTTACTGCCAAAATTAGACACAGTTAATTATTAAAAGTGACAACCAACATCTTCAAGTGCCATCCATTATTTAAGAAGGTTTCCGATTGAGGAGTACTTTGATTCTAATTGAAAACCTCTTTGATGTTTGCACATTGCTTCACAGGAAAAGCAACCAATATAACAGTCACAGTAACAATTCCTTTCAGAAAGCAATACTATGGATAAAAGACCCAATATCCAGGGCCTCCCCATGGGTAATCAGTGAAATGGAGAAAATATGCCTAGAGTACCACAGAGTCTCCTTGGGTCTCTCTGCTGTCTTTCTGCTGCCTTTCTGCTTCCTTGTTCCCCTCCCTTTCCTCTCAACAGTACTCTTGCAACTTCTGTGGTTCTTGATTTAAACTTTAATTACCAAAGTAATTAAAATTACATAGAGCTT
Organism: Crocuta crocuta; assembly: GCF_008692635.1. Lineage (NCBI taxonomy): Eukaryota > Metazoa > Chordata > Mammalia > Carnivora > Hyaenidae > Crocuta > Crocuta crocuta. The sequence goes on along the minus strand of NW_027527393.1, from coordinate 1,455,154 downwards.
TACATTGCTGTCAATTGTTTGTCCATGCCTTTATGTTATTTTATCCTACAATGCAAGTACTACCACACATTTAAGCTCATTTAAAGCCACTGTATTTGAGATCACTTCTTTCTGAATCCAAATACAATGAGAACTGCTTGCATATGGAGTAGATGAATAAAATGTTCACTTTTAAATGAGACAAGCAAGGTTTCCATAGACCATATTAGGGAATGTTCCCTCTTCTGATATATCCAGGTCTGTGATCCATTACTCCTCACTAAAATGTGTTTAGATCCGATCATAATTTGGTACAGAACTTAACTGACAGCTACGTCTCTTAATTCCTCATCTCAGTTTAGAACCCCTGATCCAGGAATTTTATTTATTTTGTTTTTATCTGCAAGTTAACATTATTACGGTCATTGCTAATTTTAATCAGGTTGTAATACTTACATGGTTTATCAGCTATGTTGGGTCAAAGACCAGTATCTGAAGCAAATGCAAGGATGGCACCATATCTAGTATAGGTTATTTACAGGTGTTGGTATCTACTATATTGGAAAATCTAATTGTGTTCTTTAGTTCTAGTTAGAATTTAGTGTCATCTTTTTTGATCACATTGTGTTAAAAATATTTTTTGTATTACTCTTCCCATCTAAACTGGCCAGTCATACTGAGGGCACACAGTCTAGAGCCAGACTGCCCAAGAATGAATACTGGCTCTCTAATGGATTAGTTCTGTGACCTTGAGGAAGTTACTCAACCACATTATGGACAACTTCCCCATCCATAACAAGGGGCTACTGTATAGTATCTACCTCATAAGGATAATGTGACAATGAAAAAGGTAATGTATGTAAAACACTTAAAGCCGTATCTGGTATGCAACAATCTCCAAATAAGCATTAGCTTTTATTATGTTTCCCACTTTTACAGGATAACTCCAATAATGTATTGGTGGTATATGTTATGTGAGTGATATACAGTAATGTCATAGCTTTTTGTAGAGGTTCTGAAAATCAATATCTGAGCCACAAAGAAGGATGTCAAAGGTAGCCCTTTCCAGAACTGAGGCAGGATTACACCAGAAAGGTCAGTCTTAAGGAAATCACATTGAGTCAGGAGTTACCATTCTCTAAATTTATAATTGTCCAGTTTATTCTCAACAGTTTCTGTCTTTCTCTTATAAGGAGATGTTTAGACTTTGTATGTGGGAAAAAAAAAAACCTGCATTGCTTCTATTTATGCTTCTTGAACAAATGTATCTCCGAGGTTCACTAAAATTGTTCATATAGATTTTTTTAATACTACCATCAATTTATGATTTATAATCGGTATGAAATTTCTTCTGTATGAGATTTTAAGAGTTTGCAAAATTTCTAAAAATATTTGGGAGATCAGCCTAATATTACTCACTTTTTATTTTACCAAGATAGAATTTTTAAAGAAGGAAATGAAGCCTAAAATATTAAAGAAAAATACATTTTATGAATTTATAGAATTAAAAACTATATGGAAAAGCATTAAAAAACCATTAAGATATAAACCACATTAGGAAACAGTTTTATAAGATACGAGATGGGCAAGAGTAATAGTCGTAAGATACAAACTTGCATCTTATGAAAAAAAGCAAAAACAAAACCAAAAACAGACAAATTGATCAATGAGAAATTGACTAAAGAATACATACAAGAAACATATGAAAGGTGTTCGATCTTACTAATGATCATATCCCAGTTAAATATAATGCAGTATCATATCCCAGTGACACAGACGTATTATTTTGTTTTTAAATTATATGTTAACATACCAGAAATCCTCATGTTTATCCTTTCTATAAAGTCATTATTTATTTTTACTACATCTAGAACAAGGTAGTGCATATACTTCTTGTTGACAGCACATTTAAAGCCATCACATTTCTCCCCTAAGATCTGAAACAAGAAAAGTACATCAACTTTACCACTGCTATTCAACTGGAAGTTGTACCCAAAACAAAGAAGGAAGAAATAAAAGGTGTCCAAATTGGAAAGGAAAAAATAAAACAATCTCTCGCGCGCGCTCTCTCTCTCTCTCTCTCTTTTTTTTCACCTGACCCTAGAGATATAGTGAAGAAGAATATATTTCAAGTCCTTGTTTTAACTTTAAATATGTTTGAGGAGTTCAACTATTTAAGTTTATGCCAAATAAATTAAGCGAAAAAATTTTGGAATATTATCTCAATTGTGTAATACTGCCTTTGGCTATTATAATATCCCTTGCCTTAAGGATTATACTGTGATTTTTTTTTTAAATGGTAATGCCTCTATACAGATATGTGCCCACTATGCATGACTGTATATCTGTTACCCAGGGTGAAGGACAGACTGATAGAAGCATTCCACAGTTGTCTTTTAGATGAAAACCTCGTAATAATCATCTCTGCATAGAATTCAAAGTGCAAGGGAAGTCACTTGTGTTAATACTACTGAGCACCGTCATTTTAATGACCCAAATTACAATGACACTTGAAAAAATTTCCTATTTATTGCTTCAACTGAAAATGACCTTATTTTAGTAAATCATACAGAGATCCTCACAAAGTAAGAAAAGAATCATTCTACTAATTGGAATGCTTATTAAAATCCTCAGATTTAGTTGAAAATTCCACAGATACATGGCTCTTCATTTTCACTTAAGTGGTGACATAGTAAGTGGTCAAAAAGGAGCCACAGGGATAATCTTCCACCGATACCAGTAATCTGCAAAGGCCTTGTAGGAGAAACTAATTTGTCACCAAACTCATTTTTCCATCAAGGCACATTTATTTACTGTTCTTATTAGTTGGTATGATCATGTGACTATATTTTGGCCAATCAAATGTGGGAAAAAGAAGTACTTCTCAGCTTGGCCCTTAACTATCTCCTAATGCAATCCTCCCGTTATGCTCTTTGCCTATTGCCTAGTTAAATGAATACATCTTACATGTATTAGATGAGGACAGTGTAGATAGGAAAAGTATGCAGGACCCCAGCATGACTCTGTAGAGCAGAGTACAACACCTACTCCACTGTAAGAAATAAATATTTATTAAAGTCACTGAAATGATGTGGTTGCCTTTTATAGTACTTATTAGTACAATAAATAAGTTTATAGTCCTGACCAACAGTAAGTTTACTGTCCTGACTAGCACAATCCTGCAAAGTAAAAGGTATATCTTTCTTTTTTTTATCTTTATTTTCCCTGAATCTCAATTATACCCTGGATTTAAGGAAATACTTGAAGTTCAGTTTAAAATGATGGCCAATCCTTTAATCTTAAATCTGCTGTTACTGTGAAGGTGGGACGGACAACTTCTAAGTTTCCTTCCAAAGCCTAGATTCTGTGACATTCTATGAGTTTAGAATTCTAATTACTTTTTTTTTTTTTTTTGGTGGGAACTCTTCTATGGAAGCTTTCTAAGCACATTTTATTTTTTTATTTAGCATAGATGTCATCCTACATGTATCAAATGTTTCCTTAAATTCTATAAACACCCATGCTCAATTTCACGGTTTAATATAGAACAGAGTGAACACTAGAATGTAACAATAAGAAATAAATACTTTAACATAATATCCCTCCTTGGGGCTTCTGGGTAGCTTAGATGCTTAAGCATCTGACTCTTGATCTCGGCTCAGGTCATGATCTTATAGGTTGTGGCATTGGGACCTGCAACCAGCTCTGCTCTGAGAGGTTGGAACCTGCTTGGGATTCTCTCTCTCACTCTCTCTCTGCCCCTCCCCCACTTGCATGCATTCTCTCTCTCTCAAAATAATTAAAAAAAATAAACTTAAAAAAATTAAGTATTTCAGGAAGAACACATAGTATCTCTTCTTGATTAAAAGGTCCACATAAACAAAATCCTTATTACACAATAGAAATAAATATAAACAGAATCAAATCCTGCAGCATGGAAGTTTTAATCTCTTATTTTCAAAATAATGGCTATCAATTTAGAAACCTATAATCGATAATCAAGATATCACTCTCAGGCGGTTTAACAAACTGAGAAATGGGAACCATACATCAGGTATCATACTTATATTGCTTGTTCCCTCTATTGCATTAACCCTGAAAAAAATAGAAAAATAAAAACAATAATGATGGTAAGAAAATATTTGAATTATTTCACTTTCTTCACACTTTGAGAAAAGAAAATAGTACTTGATATGACTATCATAAAATCAATATTTACTTAATTTCAACTTCAAGTAGAATTTTGGGAAGAATTAGATTTGTACCAGTGTTAGCAAGATATCTCCTCTTTTTGTCCTTTTAGAGATTTCTATTTCAAAATTCTCCAAAATACCTATGAATATTTTGCTAAGCACCAGCTCATATTTTGTTGCTTCTGTAAGGCTCAATTTTTAAATGACATTTAATCTTCAGAGATGGAATTTTTTGAGATAGGAATAGTTTAGCTCACTTTATAGTTGCAATTGGACTATTAGTTTAAAGTTACTAGAGAAGAGAAGATAAAAGCAATTTCAGGAAACAGTCATGTATATTAAAAGTAATATATGCAGGGGATCCTGGGTGGCTCCATCAGCTGAGTGTTCAACTCTTGATTTTGGCTCAGGTCATGATCCTAGGATCCTAGCATCCAGACCAATATTGGATTCCATGCTGAGCATGAAGCCCACTTGAGATTCTCTCTCTCTCCCTCCCTCTCTCTCTCTCTCTCTCTCCCCCTCTCCGCTGTTCACACACACACTCTCTCTCTAAAATAAAAAAATAAATAAATTAAATTAATATATGTAATATATGTTATGTATTCTAATACATACAGATTGTTTGCTAAATGTATGTTAAATTAACATTATGGATGTTAAAGTGAATGACTAAAAAACAGTTCATGTAAAGGAATATTAAGACTCAACACAATCACCTTTCACTTACAAACATGCCTCGTTTTATTGCACCTTGCATAACTGTGCTTCACAGATAATGAATTTTTATAAATTGAAGGTGTGTGGCAAATCTGTGTCACTGCCATTTTTTCCCATAGCATTTCCTCACTTTGTGTCTATCACATTTTGGTAATACAATGTTACAAATTTGTTCATTATTATTATATTTGCTAGGTGATCTGTGATCTTTGATGCTCCCATTTAATTGTTTTGAGGCATCATAAACTATTCCCGTATAAGACAACAAACTTCATATATTGAGTGTGTTCTGACTATCCTACCAACCAGCTCTTCTCATCTCTCCTCCTTAGTCCTCTCTCTTCCTTAAGACACAGCAATACTGAAATGAGGCCAATTAATAGCTCTTCAATGGCCTTAAGTGTTCAAGTGAAAGGAAAAGTTGCACAAATCTCACTTTAAATCAAAAGAGAAATAATTAAGCTCAGTGGGAAAGGCACATTAAAAGTCAAGATAACCCAAAAGCTAGTCATACTGTGCCAAATAGTTAGTCAAGTTGTGAATGCCAAGGAAAAGTTCTGAAGAAATTAAGAGTGTATCCAGTGAATCCAAGAATGATAAGAAAGCAAAACAGCCTTATTGCTGATGTGTAGAAAGTTTTAATTGTCTGGATAGAAGATCAAACAGCCACAATATTCCCATAAGCAAAGCCTTCTCCAGAGCAAGGTCCTATCTCCCTTGAATTCCATGAAGACTGACAGAGGTGAGGAAGCTGCAGAAGAAAAGTCTGAAGCTAACAGAGGTTGGTTCATGAGGTTTAAGGAAATACATCATCTCTATAACATAAAAGTACAGGGTTCAGGCAATTGTGGATGTAGAAGCTGCAGCAAGTTACCCAGAAGATCTAGCTGAGACAATTAATGAAGGTGGCAACACTAAAATGGACACTTTCAAAGTAGACAAAACAGCCTTATATTGGGAGAACAAGCCATATAGAATTTCCTTACCCAGAAAGGAGAAATCTGGCTTTTAAGCATCAAAAAGCAGGTTGACTCTCTCGCATTTGGCTAATGCAGCTGGTGACTCTGAGTTCAAGCCAACTGTCATTTACCACTCTGAAAATTCTAGGGCCATTCAGAATTATGCTAACTTTATTCTGCCAGTGCTCTATAACTGGAACAACAAAGCCTAGACGACAGCAGATCTGTTTGCAACATGGTTTACTGGATATTTGAAGGCCGCTGTTGAGGCCTAAGGCTCAGGAAAAAAAAAAAAAGATCCATTTCCAAAATATTACTGTTTGGTGGCAATGCACCTGATCATTCAAGAGTTCTGTTGGAGATGTACAATGAGAATAACATGACTTATTTTCATGCCTGCTAACACAACATCCATCTGTAGCCCCATGAATCAAGGAATAATTATGATACTCAAGTTTTACTGAAGAAATATATTTAATAGAATACAGTGATAGATAGTGATTCCTCTCATGGATCTAGGCAAAGTAAGGGGAAAATCTCTGGGCAGGATACACCATTAAGATGCCATTAAGAACATTCATGGTTCATTGAAGAGGTCAAAATATCATCATTTTTGATAGAGATAGAACATGTATTAACAAATTAAAAAAAAATGTGTGTGCACAATGCAAGCAAGGGGGAGGGACACAGGGAAAGAAGCAAGAGAATCTTAAGGAGACTCCACGCCTAGTGCAGAGCTGGATGTGGGGGCTCAATCTCACAACCATGAGATCAGGACCTGAGCTAAAATCAGGAGTCAGATGCTTAACTGACTGAGCCATCCAGGCACCCCAAAATAGCATCATTAACAGGAGTTTGGAAGAAGTAGATTCCAAACATCAACTTGGAGGGTTTGACTTGGAGGAAGGATGATTTGGAAGGTTTCAACACTTCAGTGGAGGAAGTAACTGCAGATGTGGTAAAAATAGCAAGAGATCTAGAATTTGAAATGGAGACTGAAGATGTGAATGAATTGCTGCAATCTTATGATAAAACTTGAACTGATGAAGAACGACTTCCTATGGATGAGCACAGAAAGTAGTTTCTCAGAAAATCTACTCCTGGTGAAGATCCTGTGAAGATTGTTAAAACGACAACAAAAGATTTAGAATATTACACTGACTTAGTTGATAAAACAACAGCCAGGTTTGAGAGGATTGACTTCAATTGTGATGGGAGTTCTAATGTGGTAAAATGGTATAAAGAAATCATTACTGAAAAGGAGGGTCAATCAATGAAATGAACTCCACTGTTGTCCTGTTTTAAGAAATTGTCACAGCCACCTTAACCTCAGCAACTGCTACCCTGATCAGTCCAGCAGCCATCAACATCAAAGCAAGACCGTCTACCACCAAAAAGATTATGATTCACTAAAAGCTCAGATAACAGAAATGTTTAGCAATAATGTATTTTTTAGTTGAAGTATGTACATTATTGTTTTGGACATAATGCTATTTCACACTTAAAGAGACTACAATATAGTAAAAGCACAACTTTGGTATGCACTGGGAAACCAAAAATACATTTTACTCATTTTATTGCAATATTCACTTCATTACAATGGTCCTGAGCCAAACCCACAATATTCCAAGGTTTGTCTCTATGTGTAAAGGCTAGTCATGCTTAATGAAAGAGTAAAGATAACAAACACAACAGAAACATAAAGAATTATGGAGAATACTATGAAAAATCATATGCCAACAAATTGGCAACAAAAACAGATACACTCCTAGAAGTATAAAATCTAGAACTGAATCAGAAAGAAATAGAAAATGTGAAATGCGAAAAGACTAGTAATGAATTTGAATCAGTAATCAAAAACTCCCAAACAAAAGTCCAGGACCATATGGCTTCATAGGTGAATTCTACCAAACATTTAAAGAAGAGTTAATACTTGCTTTTCTCAAACTATACATAAAATAAGAGGAAGGAAAACTTCCAAATTCATTCTACAAGGCTTAGCACCATTACCTGGATAACAAAACCAGACAAAATAAGTATAAAAAAATTAAAAAAAAAAAAAAGAAAAAGAAACCTACAGGCCAATACCCCTGATGAACATAGGTCCAAAAATTTTCAACAAACTATTGGCAAAACAAATTCAACAATACATTGAAAGGAGTACTCATCATGATCAAGTGGGATTTATTCCAGAGATGCAAGAAAGTTTCAGTATTCCAAAATCAGTCTATGTTACACATCACATTAAAGAGAGGAAAGATAAAAATAATGTAATTGTTTCAATATATGTAGAAAAGCATTTGAGAAAATACAACATCTGCTCATGATAAATCTCTCAACAAAACAGGTTAAGAAACATATCACATATAATAAAGGCCATATACAACTCACAGCTGACATCTTAATGGTGAAAAACTGAAAGATTTTCCTCTAAGATCAGGAAAAAGGACACAACAGTCTTGCCACTTTTATTCAATATAGTACTTTTTATTCAATTTTTGTTCAACATAGTTCTAGCTGCAGCAATCAGATAAGAAAAATAAATAAAAATCATCCAGTTGATAAGAAGTAAAACTCAGTTGGCAGATGACATGTTATGTTCAGAAAGCCCCCAAGGACTCTACAAAAGAACTAATGAACTAAGGATACAAAATTAATACACGGAAATCTGTTGTGGTTTTATGTCAGTAACGACAAAATGGTAGAAAGAGTCATTAAGAAACTATCTCATTTATAATTGCAACAAAAATAATAAAATATCTATGAATAAATTTAACCAAGTAGGTGTAATATCTATACTCAAAAAATTATAAGACATTGTTGAAATTGAAGATAATAAAAAAAAATGAAAAGATATACCATGCTCATGGATTAGAGGAATATAGTTAAAATATCTGTAATATTCAAAGCTATTTACAGATTCTTTGCAATACCTATCAAAATATTAATAGTATTTTTTCAAGAACTAGAACAAATAACCCCTTAATTTTATTATGGAATCACAAACACCCTGAATAGTCAGAGCAATCTTGAAAAAAACAAAGAAACAAACGTGGTATCACAATCCCAAATTTCAAGATACACTTCCAAGTTGCAGAAATCCAAACAATATGGTAGTTACACAGAAACAGACACATAGGTCAATGGAACAGGATGGGAAGCCCAGAAATAAATGCACACTTATATAGCCAATTAATCTATGACAAAGGAGGCAAGAAGATGGGGAAAAGACAGTATTTTCCATACTATTGGAAAAACAGAATTGGAAAAAAGATATGAAATTATAACAATGTTTTTAAAAGATAGTGACAAAACTTCTAAAGAAATTACATGAAATTTCCTTTCCAAGGATCAAGAGGCCAACATTGAGACACTGAATTAGAAAAGCTTGTCAAGAACTTATGAGTTACATATGATTAATTCTACCAATAAATAATCAGTTTATTCAAAAAGACAAAAGATGTGACTGGGTTAGTCAACTGAGCCAGATAAAGACATTTTAGGTATAACTATATGTGTATTAAGAACATCCCTGAATTAAAACATACTGTTTTCTTTGCAATTATATTTTCATGGTTTGAATGCATATATTGTTCATAATATGTGACTTTTTAAAGGGCAAATCTACTGTATTTACAGAAAATATCAAAGGGTATTTTAGAAACCAAGAAGCCACAGATCTCCTTCTTTAAGATAAAATCAGTTCACTGTGTGAGCAGGATGTGATACAGAGAAATGTTCTATAATGAGTTACTGCAATGCTTTCATTGTCCAACTCTAGCTATTAAATTTAATGATTTTGTCAGGTCAGATAACTTTTGCCACACACCAAAGAACCTTCTCGCTGAACACTTTCTACTTAGTGGAGATAAATTCAAGTTAGGCTAAGTAAAGAGAACTATATATGGAAATGGCACAGTGTCTTCTTTTAGTCATTCAACAAATATTTCTAGAATACCTACTGTACACCAGATACTATTCCAGGTGTACTGAATAAGGCAAGGTTCCTGTTTCCATGAAGATTAAAGAGAACTGCACAACAGAAAAATAAACAAAAACATTTAAATAATGCCAAATAGCTGCGAGGAATCCAGATAGTTGTGTAAAGCAACAACATTCAAAGCAGTGGGTATAAACTATTAGATGATAAAGCAAGGGAAAGTCATATTTGAACTGAATCTGAATGAAATGAGGAAGCAAACCAGGCAAAGATTGAAGAAAGGGAGATTCCATAAGAGGAAAAGGGGGAATCCTGAACTTGGAAACTAATTTGGTTGAGTACCCATTCAGGAAGTCCTTCCACCTGTCAATTCTTAAAGGACATGGCTACAAAGGAAACTGCTTTTAATATTCTTGGTAAAATTTACAAGACACTTTGACTATTCCTTGTAACTATTCTGCTTGATTCTCCTTTCAAGATAAAGTGTTGGTATCAGGGCTAATTTCACAATATCTAAATACACATAAATTTAATTGGTCAACAAACAGGCAATGTCTATAAAAGTCGTATTACTGAAAGACTGGTTTGCAGTTAATAGATATGTGACTCCTAGTGTGCAACGACAAATTAAAAAAACAAAAAAAAAGAATGAAAGAAACAAAAAAGAATGAAAAAAAGAATGAAACAAACTAATGCATCTTGTTGTATGCAGTAGTTGGTATTTTTTTAAAATTTTTTATGTTTTTTATTTATTTCTGAGAGAGACAATGTGAGCAGGGGAGGGGCAGAGAGAGAGGGAGACACAGAATCAGAAGCAGGCTCCAGGCTCTGAGCTAGCTGTCAGCACAGAGCCCAACGTGGGACTAAAACCCACAAACCGTGAGATCATGACCTGAACCAAAGTCAGACGCTCAACCGACTGAACCACCCAGGTGCCCTAGTATTTTTTATATAAGAGAAAATTTTATATTTGTAACCAATAGGTAACTAAAATTTTAACTGTTAATATTTTTGGGGGGGGTTGTTTATGTTTTTAAAATTAATTTTATTTGAGAGAAAGGGAGAGAGCAGAGGCAAGGAGGGGCAGAGAAAGAGGGAGAGACAGAATCCCAGGTAGCCTCCATGATGTCAGGGCAGAGCCCATTGTGAAGCTTGATTTCACAAACCATGAGACCACGACCTGAGCCAAAATCAAAAGTCAAATGCTCATCTGACTGAGCCAACTAGGTGCCCCTTAACTGTTTTTAATATTCTATGCATAGTCCAAAGAAATTGTCTTTAAAATTTGTTATACACACAACAGTATTCCTACTACACCGTTATATAATTCTGAACCATTATTTCAGCTAGGATAAGTGAAAGGTATTTTAATTCTATTACTGTCACAACACCCACAAATGCCATACAATTTTTAGAAATTCAAGGTATGACTACTCTGACAGCATCTTTACCGGTCAGCTGCATATGATCAATATGAGGTAATTAGTCCCCAGAAATCCTTTCAGGTTTTATAGAGCTATGTCCAGCATATATGGCCATAATAAACTGTCAATGATGTAATATAATCTTATGTGTTATTAAAAAATGTAAATGTTCAATTTGAAAAAAATATAAGGCAGGACATATCCTAATTAGATTTTGCTTCAAACTCTTCACCTCTGATTCAAATGTAATGACAAGTAATATGGCATTGAGACAGAATTAATGCTTGATTTTTCTTTGAGCTCCATATAGGACTGGAATTCTCAGATGATAAGGAAATGGTTAGAAATACATCCCTGTGGTCACATGTACTTTGATAAACACTACCCTGCAATGTTTCAGGTTTCAAATTCAGGAGGCTGAGCATTTAAATAAAATAAATGAATTTGTAATGCATCACTGGAATCAAAACACATGAACTTATTTTGAGAGTTGGAGGCTACATTTTATTAACATTATTTTCAAACAACCTAGCATATTGAGAATATGTAAGAAAAGAAGAAGCTGTATCAATTGTAGAATTATATTCTTTCATATTTTCTCACTGCTCAAAGTTTCAATTTAAAGTTCAATATTCTGCCTATTAGCAACATTTTATTAAGTCTATAATTAGTGATTCTAGTTTTTCCTCAAGGGACATTCCATTTCTAATTTGAAAGAACCATTACTGAAGAAAGCTTCTCAATATATTGAAAACATATTTTTTAATTTCAAAATGTTTACAATTTTTATAAGGTCCAAATAAATGTTTTTTTGCCAACACTACAAAAAGCCATGGACACAGGACAGAGGCTATCACTAAAATATTCTTTTTAACTTACGAAATTCTTGGCCTTAAAGAAATAATAAAGGGGTCTAAATTTTGCAAGACATTAATGATAATAAGAAACATATCTAAAACCCCATAGAATTGACTACAAAGAGCATCTCCTGCCATGGAAGTCATTTAAAGGAGCAATTAAGTTATAGCCTGAAGTCTGATGCTCTGTCACAAATTTATGATGTTTGGGTTCAACTTGCACTTTTAGCAATGTAGGCATCTTATAAATAATGTCAGATGCACATTATTGTTTTAAAACAGAAATAAATTTAGAGTGCCTGGGTGGCTCAGTTAACTGTCCAACTTTGCCTCAGGTCATGATCTCATGGTTTGCGAGTTCCAGTCCCACATCAGGCTGTGGGCTGTCAGCACAGAGACAGCTTCAGATCCCCTTCCCCCATCTCTCTGCTACTCCCCTGCTCACGTTCTCTCTCTCTCTCTCTCTTTCTCTCACTCACTCTCTCTCTCTTTTAAAAAATAAAATAAATAAATTTAAAAAAATAACAGAGTCTGAGTTTCATGGTTTCACAGTCACGTTTGTGGTGTATATTTTTTTCACAGTACCATAGAAACAAAATCTAGCAGTTCAATTTAATCAGTAGTTGAGTCCAAACATCACATTGCAAACAATTATGGTCTAACACTTATTAGACACTTGAAAAAATAATGCACACAAATGAAAGAAAACATAATGCATTCTAATTTGTTCTTAACCACAATTACTCACTAATAGTATATATGGGCAACATTTTAAATCTTGAACCTGATTAGACATCACCACCCTTATACCCTTTCCACATAAATATTCCCATTGTATTTGCTTTTTTCTCAGGGATGTCTGGAAACTCAACTTCTTAAATCTAACATTATCAAAAGGAATTATTGTGTTCTAATGTCACAACTGTGAACTAACTACTTGGATACAGTAGCTCGTGTGATGTCTAAATGACCCCAGGATTGTTTATAATAGTTTGCTCATTCCATTTGTCTTCCTTCAATTCCCAGTTAATTTTATCTTAATCCATCATTTGTATAAATATAGACTAAGTGTTCTTTGTCTTCAATATTAAAGCTTCCTACAACTTAAGATCATTTTGTCTCTTTCCAAACTAAATGACCCTTTTTCCCTTTAATCATCAAAAACAGGTTACACTTTTCATTCTTTTAATTATTTCTGCTTTTTTTCTTTCTTTAGATTATCTTCAATATCACCAAATTTCTTCAAGCAATGGATCCTCAAAGAGAATTCATTAGTAATAATGAATAATAGTAAAATTACAAAATGCAGCTTTATAGGATTAAATGAAAAATTAGATATGGAAGACTTCTGTAAGTCAATGAAATGTTTTACCATTTGCACAGATTATAAATACTAAAAATTCTTATGTCAAGATATTTGTTTAGAACATAATCATAGGGGAAATTTTTGGCGAATCTCCAATTAGGAGTATAGTTATGAAAACTCTTGTTTCATAAATATCCACAATAAAAATATAGTAGAGCAAATTTAATAATATATCAATGAGACATTCTTGTTGGCTTTTTGCAAAACTGACATTAGCTATCTAATATATTTCTTACAGATTCATTTTAGATTCATAAAAAAATATCAGTGGCACTCTTTATATTTCAGACGTTTTCCAGGAAATCTTACATTGGTTTTCCTACTGCAGTATATTTATTCCTCAGGAACAAGGGGAAAAAACTGCTTTTAAAATACATTTAGGAGTCAAATTACCAACTTACTGTAATGCACAGAGATGGAGTATTTTGTATCAATGAATATGTAGATTTTGAAGCATAAACTAGCATTCCAATATTAACAGTGCAAAAGTCAAAGACAGCAAATTTTGTTTGATATATAAATGTGATCAACTAATTTTAGGAAGCAACTGTGTAGCAAGGGTAGAATCTGAAATCCAGGAGGCTAAAAGCCAGACAGTATGTAACTATAACATATCTTGGCTAACCACGTTTTTTTTTTCCACTGGATTAAACATATTTGTATTTAAATTAAATAGAAAATTTGTATGCATTAGAACTTTGCCCACAAAAACCTTCATGTCTGGGGAAGTATTATCATATTAGCTGTTCAAATATAAGGAATTCTTGGGGTGTCTGGGTGGCTCAGTTGGTTAAGCCTCCAACTCTTGGTTTCAGCTCAGGTAATTATCTCATAGTTGGAGAGAATGAGCCCCACACAGGGCTCTGTGCTGACAGACTGGTGCCTGCTTGGGATTCTCTCTCTCCTATCTCTCTGCCCCCCATCCCCACCCCTTGCTCCCATTCTCTCTCTCTCTCTCTCAATAAATAAATTAACATTAAAAAAAAAAAAAACATAAGCATTGGCCACCTCGGTGGATCAGTTGGCTCAGCATCTAGTTCTTGATTTTGGCTCAGGTCATGATCTTACTATTCCTAAGATTAAGCCCCATATCCTGCTCTATGCTAACAGCTTTGGCTTGCTTGGATTCTCTCTCTCCTTCTCTCTGTGCCTTTAGGTCGCTCTCTCTCTCTCTTAAAATATTTTTGTTTTAAAAGGAATTCTTTGAAATATATCACATTACTAATATCCCCCAAATGCTACTTCCAGGTTGGAAATTGGCAGGCCACTTGAAATGAAGTAAAGGTATAACTGGGATTTCACATTAGATTTCTCTGACCTCCTCAAGAAAGAACAACATCAAATGTAATTTTTATTTCGGAGGGTATCTTAAACTTATAGTCTTTGTTAAACTTCAAAGAATTTTAAAATTGAAAATAACAGGGCTATGTTCTGGAAGTTGGTGTTCTTATATAACATGGCTCGGGCATGCTTATTTTTCAATATTTCAGGTATTATAATCTTCATATTTCAATTTATAAAGAGGAAACCTTGGCATCACTGTTATTCCCAGTAGCATAACATGAGTATCATTAAAAAACATTGCAGAAATTTTAAAGGATAAAGTCATCTTATTTTGAATTAATTTCCTATTAATATGATAATTTCTAACTTCATAGAGAACCAGCTTTCCAGAGCCCTTAAAAGACAGTCCCATTTACTGTAAGTTAAAACTATAAATAAAAATAGTTAAATCAATAATCAATATATAGAAATGCTATACCTAAGGAAGTCCTTACTGAATGCCTCTTTCCAGAGTAG
>NW_027527393.1:1433242-1438469 GCF_008692635.1 Crocuta crocuta | reverse complement strand
TCCTGCTCTATGCTAACAGCTTTGGCTTGCTTGGATTCTCTCTCTCCTTCTCTCTGTGCCTTTAGGTCGCTCTCTCTCTCTCTTAAAATATTTTTGTTTTAAAAGGAATTCTTTGAAATATATCACATTACTAATATCCCCCAAATGCTACTTCCAGGTTGGAAATTGGCAGGCCACTTGAAATGAAGTAAAGGTATAACTGGGATTTCACATTAGATTTCTCTGACCTCCTCAAGAAAGAACAACATCAAATGTAATTTTTATTTCGGAGGGTATCTTAAACTTATAGTCTTTGTTAAACTTCAAAGAATTTTAAAATTGAAAATAACAGGGCTATGTTCTGGAAGTTGGTGTTCTTATATAACATGGCTCGGGCATGCTTATTTTTCAATATTTCAGGTATTATAATCTTCATATTTCAATTTATAAAGAGGAAACCTTGGCATCACTGTTATTCCCAGTAGCATAACATGAGTATCATTAAAAAACATTGCAGAAATTTTAAAGGATAAAGTCATCTTATTTTGAATTAATTTCCTATTAATATGATAATTTCTAACTTCATAGAGAACCAGCTTTCCAGAGCCCTTAAAAGACAGTCCCATTTACTGTAAGTTAAAACTATAAATAAAAATAGTTAAATCNCGAATAACAAGAGTATCCAAAGAAGAAAATTTTACATCATAATTCAATAGAAGGATCTTGAAATTAAAAAAAAAAAAAAAAAAAGGAATTTCTGTCTGTTCATTGTACACCTATGACAAAGCAGATGCATTATAGATAAAACTAGATTTCACTATAGTTTGATTATAAACTTGGGATTTCAGATACTCTCCCAAATTTGATAAAACTTGATAAAAACATTCATAGTACATACATAGGCATACTTATATAAAAATTTCCTGAATCTGAAATTTTTGGATTTGGTAGTTTTGTCTCTGCAAATAATAATTTCTTTCCTTAGTTTTAATTAATCAAATCCATCCATTCTAATAACAGAGATGTATGTAAAAACANATATATATATATATAATATATGTATATATTTATATATATATATTTATATGCATATATATATATGCATATATACAGTATACAACATATAATGATGCATATATTAAATGTGAAAGGTAGAACTGTTCCCAAATACAGCTGTTCCTAAAGCAAACCTGAATATACTTCACTGGTAGAATTACTCTTGTACCCTCTTGAGAGCTTATAATACACAAGTGCACTTGGGAGCGATTGGGTCTTGGTTTGAGCATGAGAGTGGCATGGAGAATAGATTGCTGCTGCTAGCTCTTAGTGTGAAGGGGAAGAGACTGCTGTGTAGATAAAACAAGGGTTATTTTTCTTACCATAGATCTCTGTACCTTTATTCACTATAGATCACCTCGCCCTAGTGAATAGATTTCCCACTAGGTATATTATCTTGAAGGAAGAATCTTTTCCTGATTGTACGTTGATGGGATATGCAAGCTAGTGTTTATGGCCCTCCCCAGCCCTCTGCCAAATGGGCCTCACTGCTTAGTCAGAATAAGCATCCTTGCCAAGCCCCAAGTCCCATGATGGCATTAAGAAGAAGTAATAAGAGAGAAAAGGGGAAAAGCAAACACTGGCTGATGGTGGAACACTGAACACTTTCCCCCCATTCCCAAGTTCATGGTTTAGTGTTTGCAGCTTCAGAATGTGGTGAGCTGTATTGTATGATCAGGTTTATTTACATTTTTCTTCCACAGGCATATTTGACAGATAAAAATAGCCTCTTGCTCTTGGGTTTCTTAGGCCATTTCAAATCCTATGTTTCTGTTTGTCAATTTTGATGATGCCACAATTCTGAGACCAACAGATGAGTTTACTATTCAAACTGGCCATGACTCAGTTTCATTCATACTTTTTCCTTGCCAAGCATGTACAACTTTCTGAGGGTAGGCATTTCTGAGGATTAATAAAAATAATGTTCAGTATAAGCCACTACTGCAAATATTAGTTAATTTGAGTTTGAGTGTCCCTCAGTGGTTTTATCACATCTTGCCACAATCAAGAAATTTTTCTTTCGGATGGAGCAATAGACAATCAATACAAAGGATGTTAATCCTCCAGTGTTTGTCTACAGTGAAATTAAGACCTACTGGCTAAAATTCTGAAGGCTTCTGTTACATTGAACCCCACTATATCTTCTAGCAAAGATTTCAAGTCCTTTTGCAGTATTATGAGTTTAATGGATAAACAACTATGGGAACACTGATGAGAGAAACTGGAATAGAAGTGAGAGATTGATTAAAAGACAGTAGCGTACCATATCCTTGTGTTCTAATTGCCCTGAAATACACATGCGTGCCAAAATTGATATCTATGTCCTTCACCTCAATCACCATCAAAACCCTCTGGGGGATGTACTAATAACCCTATTTCACAGATGACAAATGGATGCCTAAAATTAAGCAAGCCTCAGAACTGGTATATGAACTCAAGTCTCTCTGACCTCCAAAGCATATGTTTCTTTCAAATACATGCCACATGTTGGGTACTTACTTAACTATAATAGCTCTTAAAGCTATTAAGTTATGTGATGGGTTAGTTCCATGCAATGCAAGAGCTGGGCAAGTAGGAAAAGGTATGGCCTATAAATCCAGAGTGAAATTAAGTTTTTGTTTTGTTTTGTTTTGTTTTGCTTTTTGTCCATCTGGGTATTGCAAGGTCCTCATTATTCAAAGGGACTGAAGTATCAAGTCTGGAGTTAAATGCTGAGGTGCTCTGCATGTGTGGATAACGAGGGAGTAAAACAGCAAATGTTAGTTCAATTAAGTGCCTAACTTTGCCCTATATGTCACAAAACTTTAGAGATTTTAATTATGTGGATAGATAATAATCACATTCTTGGATTGGCAAATCTATTTTGATTTAACATTTTCTTGCACACTGTCATACCTTTAACTTGTTTCATTCCATTTCTCAGTGAGGTTATGGGCTAAATTGTGCTCTTCTCCGTTCATATGTTAAAGCCCTACCTCTCATAATTTCAAAATGTGACTATTTGGAGACAGGGCCTGTAAAAGAAATGATTAAGTTAAAATGAGGTTGTAAGGAAGGGACCTAATCTAATCTGACTGGATTAATTCTTTCATTTGTGAACAATGATAGACAAAAAAGTTATTACACCCACAAAAAAAAAAAAAAGAAAAGAAAAGAAAGAAAAGGCAAAACACAACTAGTTGGTGAACTTTCTTAAATGGCTTTTAAAAACTCTTAATATATAATCAAACTATCAGTATATAGTAGATAGGGACATGTATATAATTGAAGTCAATAAGAAGGAAAATTATGCTGGGCTCAGAGAGAGACACATAGATGTTTTATTTTGTTTTGTTTTCTTATTGGACACCAATCCCATCCTACTCATATGCAGTTCAACTCCTGGTTGCCATTTCTCTAATATATGTCCGAGGAATATTTCCATGTTTTTTGTTACTGCTTTAGTCAGCTCATTATTTCTCATGTGTATCACTATGACTGCCCAAATTCCCTACCACCACTTCTGCATTCTCCACAAGGAAGTCAAATGATTTTTTAAAATGTAAACTCAAGTTTTTCCACTTTCTTATTTAGAGTATTCCAACCATTTTGTCTTCGATTTAAGGTAGAATTCTAACTATTTCCAGTCATCTGCAATGCCCTATGGGAGCTGCCTTACCCTGTCCACCTTTGCAAACTGATGCTGTGCTAGGATTGCCTCACCCAATCTTTTCCAGATACACTGATTTCTTTTGATCCCTAAACAATGTGTTAGTGCTCTCCAATTTGCTATTTGTCCTGGCATACTCTTCCCCCGGATAACTCTATAGTTAACTATTCGTGTTTCATGAATAAAGGTTAGGTCTTCAGAAAAGACTCACTTGAGTACCCAAACTAAAGTAGTTCTTAATTTAAGTCATTATGGCATCCCTTTGTTAATTTTGATCCCAGCATTTTTTCACTCTCAGAAATTATCATGTTCGTGTATTTATCTTAGATGTTTTTTTTCTCTCTTTTCTCTTTAGAATGAGAGACCTTGTATGTGTTCCTCACTATTGAAATCCTGCTACTTAAGACAGTTTCTGTAATTGGAAAGATGTTTAATAAATGTTTACATGTGCATGAATCATGAATATAAACCCTGAAATCTGCCTCTCTACTCTGGTAGGAGAAGCTCTGATAAAAAGCTACATGAATTAGAAAGAAATATGAAATCCATTCCCTTTATTCTTTTCCTTTGCACCTTAGTCATCCATCAGTATCCAGTGATCCACTTCCTCTTCTCTGGTCCCTATCCTAGTTCCTCTAAGTTTCTAAAAAACAAATATATACGTATATATATATATATATAAAATCAAAGATACATATATATAAAATCAAAGATACATAAAAATATCTAAGAGAGATTATATATATGTACATATAATATACATATATTATATATTACGTATATACATTTATATATAATAAATATGTATATGTATAAAATAAAAAATATCTCACATACTAGTGGCTTAAATTCAAATGGCTTCTAATCTAGAATAATAAGCAATTTTGAAATGTCCAGAATCCAAAACTCATCATCCAGTTTTCAACCTTTTATTTTTAATGTCTGAAATGATCCCTTGCCTACCATGTGACAAGGTACTGTGCTTTACTTATTTACAGCTCTGATTAAAAATCACATTTCTGTAAATCTCTCCCAATTAATACCTTATAACCAAAATACAGTAACATATACTTTGAAATTCTCATTTTATGTGAATTTATAACAGAATATTTGTTTTATATATTATTTTCTGACAGATATGATGTATTTTCATCTGTCAGATAATCTTTTCAGTTAAGAATGTGATTTTCATGGCAAAGAAGAAGTCAAACTTTCACTTTTCACAGATGACATGATATTCTACATAGAAAACCCAACACACTCCACCAGAAGCCTACTAGAACTGATCCAAGAATTCAGCAAGGTTGCTGGGTACAAAATCAATGTACAGAAATCGGTTGCATTTTTATATACCAACAATGAAGCAACAGAAAGAGAAATCAAGAAACTGATCCCATTCACAATTGCACAAAAAACCATAAAATACCTAGGAATAAACCTAACCAAGGATACAAGAGATCTGTATGATGAAAACTATAGAAAACTTATGAAGGAAATTGAAGAAGACACAAAGAAATGGAAAAACATTCCATGCTCATGGAT
>NW_027527393.1:1406816-1433089 GCF_008692635.1 Crocuta crocuta | reverse complement strand
GTGCTGGGAGAACTGGACAGCAACATGCAGAAGAATGAAACTAGATCATTTTCTCACACCATGCACAAAAATAAACTCAAAATGGATAAAGGACATGCATGTGAGACAGGAAACCATCAAAACCCTAGAGGAGAAGGCCGGAAACAACCTCCTTGACCTCAACCGTAGCAACTTCTTACTAGACACATCTCCAAAGGCAAGGGAATCAAGAGCAAAAATGAACTATTGGGTACTCATCAAGATTAAAAGCTTCTGCACGGCAAAGGAAACAATCCATAAAACTAATAGATAACCGACGGAATGGNCTGAGTACAAACTGAGGACTGATGGCTTTGGGGGGGAGGGGGGAGATGGGCATGGAGGGGGGCACATGTGGGGATGAGCACTGTGTGTTATATGGAAACCAACTTGACAATAAACTATTTGTAAAAAATAAAAATAAAAATAAAGAGCTATAGAAGAAAAAAAAGAAAATTGTACCTTTATTGAGACTGTCTATAATGCAAAATAATTTTATTGTATAGATCTAGATAATTTGAATAATGTATGCATCTAAGGTAGATAATAAAGTCCTGTGGTCCCCCCCCCAAAAAAAGAAGAATGTGATTTTCAAGGAGGTTCTATAAGATGGCATTAAATCCAGACAATGCAATCCCATAGTGCCCAGTGTATTCACAAACACACATTTTTCAGTGGTGATTAATGTTCACTTTAAGCTTTAAAAAGGAGGGAAAGAATCACCTTGCTTATAAAGAGGAAGTAAGAAAGCATGAGTCTGAAAAGAACTGAGTAACAGAGAGTTACATTTTCATAATTTGAGAGACATCTCTTTAATGAATTCCAGTGACATCATTCAAGTGAGGTATTAATATTTATGGCCAAAGT
Organism: Crocuta crocuta; assembly: GCF_008692635.1. NCBI lineage: Eukaryota > Metazoa > Chordata > Mammalia > Carnivora > Hyaenidae > Crocuta > Crocuta crocuta. The sequence continues at coordinate 1,432,204 of NW_027527393.1, read as the reverse complement.
AAACATTTTATATTTCATGGAACTTAACTAGAAAATAATAGCAAAGAGGTCCCTATTCCTCAAGTTTTTTAATGTTTTTATTTTTACTTCTGAGAGAGAGAGAGAGAGAGACAGCATGAGCAGGGGAGGGTCAGGGAAAGAGGGAGACACAGAATCTGAAGCAGGCTCCAGGCTCTGAGCTAGTCATCAGCACAGAGCCCAATGCGGGGCTCGAAAACATGAGCTGTGAGATCATGACCTGAGCTGAAGTCAGATGCCCAACCGACTTAGCCACCCAGGCGCCCCATTCCTCAAATTTAAAAAAGAAAATTTAGGGGTGTCTACATGGCTCAGTCAGTTAAGTGTCTAACTTCAGCTCAGGTCATAATCTTGTGGTTCCTGGGTTTGAGCTCTGCGTGGAGCTCTGGGCTGACAGCTCAGAGCCTGGAGCCTGTTTCAGATTCTGAGTCTTCCTCCCTCTCTGCCCCTCCCCTGCTTATTCTCTCTCTCTCTCTCCTTCTCTCCTTGTCTGTTCTGTCTCTCTCTCTCTCAAAAATAAACATTTAAAAAAATTTAAGCATTTTGAACATGAAAATCAGTGAAGATAATATACCAAAAGAGTAAAAGTGAAAAATTATATGATTTCAATAGGTATAGGAAAATCATGTGATAAAATTCACCCAATCATGCTTCTCTTTAAAATAGTTGAAATACATCCCCCATTCACACTCTGTCTCTTTTTCTCTCAAAAATAGATTTTTAAAAAAATAAAAAGAGGGGGTGCATGAATGGCTCAGTCAGCTAAGTGTCCATCTTTGGCTCAGGTCATGACCAGAAAGTTTGTGAGTTTGAGCCCTGTGTTGGGCTCTGCTGATAGCTCAGAGCCTGGAGCCTGCTTCAGATTCTGCATCTCCCCCTCTCTCTGCCCCTCCCCTGCTCTCTCTCTCTCTCTCTCTCTGTCAAAAATAAAACTAAACATTTAAAAATTAAAAGAAAATTTTAAAAACATGGACAGAGAGTGAGAATAGAGATTTCACAGGAAAATAATACAAATGACACAAACATTTAAAATCCTCAAAAGCTTGCATGAATGTAATCTGTCTGCAGGCTGTAAAATGCCCTTATATTTGACCTGGGGATTCAATTTCTAAGCAATAAGCTTACTACCAGTATGCTTATACAAACATATAGATACATACACAAAACATGTTCATTACAACATTGATTGTAATGGCAAAGAAACCTATAATTAATGTAAATATCAGTCATTAAGGAACTGATTAAATCAATTGTAATTCATCATTATGATGGAATTCTATAATCTGTTAGGATGTGGCTTAGGCTCTGGGTTATATTGTTAACTCATAAAGCAAAGTACAGAGAAGTTTGTATAATAAGACATTTATAAAGTAACATATGCATTTATAATTTATAGACTGATACACCATTTATCAGTGGTATCCAGCAAATGGGCGTGTCTGAGCTTTTTGAGGAAACTTTCCTTTTAATGTTTTGTCATATTGTATAGGGTTTTTTTGTTGTTTTCTTTTTAAGCCATAGACTCTCCCAAGTAGAAATACAATGGAAACTGAATAAAAAAGGATATTTCTGTGCAAGCAACCCAGAATAGTCAAAACAAATTTGAAAAGGAACAAAATTGGAATACTCACATATCTTGATTTCCAAACTTACTACAAAGCTACAGTAATCAAGAGTGTGTGGTACTGGCATAAAAATAAACACACAGATCAATGAAATAGAATCAAGAATCCAGAAATACATCTCCTTATTTATGGCAAATTTATTTTTGACAAGGATGCCAAGAAAACTCAATGGGGAAAGAACAGTCTTTTTAACAAATTTGTTTTAGACCAACTGGATAACCTCATGAAAATGAACAAAATTGAACCACTCTCTTACAGCATACACACAAGAAAAATTAACTCCAAATGGATCAAAGACCTATGAGTTAATATTAAGTCTCCTGGGAGGAAACATAAGAGCAAATTTTTGTGACCTTTGGTTAAGGCAATGGCTTCTTAGGTATAACACCAAATGTAGAAATGTAATAAATAGGAAAAAATGTAAAAGTAAATGGTAATGTTTTACAAAAATTTTTTTTTTAAATAAAATCAAAGGGGTGACTGGTGGCTCAGTTAGTTGGCTGTCTGACTTTGGTTCAGGTCATGATCTCAAGGTTCATGAGTTTGAGCATGTAACATGTATAAATATATATGAATACTGTGCTTAAATGACAGAAGTCAGCCCCCCAAAACAGGTGCTATATGCTTACACTTATAAGAAATGTCCAGAATAGACAAACCTATAGAGACAGCAGTGTAGATTAGTGGTTGCAAGGAGGTGGAAGAGGAGAATTGAGGAATGAATGCTAATGGATATGACGTCTCTTTTCAGTGTGATGAAAATGTTCTAACCTTAGATTGTGGAGATGGTTGCCCAGCTCTGTGAACATACTAAAAAGCTCTGAGTTGTATGAATTTTTAAAAATCAATTTTATGGTATGTGACTTACATCTCCATAAAACTTATTTAAGATGAGACATTAATTATAAAAAATGCAATTTCTCTAATATTACATCTTATAATTTCCTGCAGAAAGTCGGTGCCTAATACAGGTTCTCTATAAGGTTAAAAAAGTTAAAGAATGAACAAGTGAAAGCCTTTCCTCAAATATAAACAGGAAGAAGGAAACTTACTTAGAAATCAGAAATTTAGAAGGAATAATTATAGAATACCTATATCAAATATTATAAACTTAATTTGTATATGGTGGAGCTGCAATAGAAATGACAGAGAAGAGAAAACTATGTCCAGGGTAAGGAATGTGGGGCTATGTGCTTTCACTCTGAGGTGGGAGGGGGATTTTTCATACATGGAACTATTCACAGCTCTTTCTATGAAAAAGAAGCACAACTGAAATTTAAGTATTCCATTATTTCAAAATATCTTCCTACTGATAGCTTTACTAGTGCAAGTAATGGCCAATTAAACTGAAGGATTAAAAAGACTAGCTTGTAGAGGGAAAATGAACAAGCTTCAACAGCAAACATGTATCAGCTGAAGAGGTTTCAAAATTACCAGAGTTAATAAAAAAGTCACTTTGATAGCATCTTTCTTTGAGGAGCTCAGTTGTGTTTTTCCCCCTACAGACATTACCTAATTAAATCTCAAAATATATAAGGTTAGATAATCAATTCTCAGGGTTCTTTTGAGAATCTTATTGGAAAAGTAAATCTTTCTTCCGACCATTTCAGTCTATTTCTCTCTTTGTTCTAGGCAGAAACTATATCTTAACAGGATACTGTGTAGTTGTGTGGTTTTGTAGGTTAGTTTGTTTTTCGTTTTTTGCTTCTGCTTCCATACTGGCAACTGGTTCATGTACAATAGAGCTTGTTCTCCAGAAGCGACCCTTAACCACTAGAGGTCAAAAATGAAACTGCAGCCATCCATAGGTGCAATCATTACTGTTGTTTACTGCTCTCAGGTTAGTGAGGATGACCTGAACACTTCAATGATGGATCTGAGTATCAGCCATTTCAGTGTATCCTGAATGAATACGCAATGTGCTATAAAAAGTTATGGAGAATGTTTTCTAAAAAACACCCACATGTTGCATCCTGTGCTAACAAGTAACTATAACATAGTGAAGGAGGTGAGAAAGCAAAGTACAAATCCACTGAAAAGCAGTGAAAAATACAAGTATTACCAGGGAAGAGTAGACTTTAAAGCAGTGCTTCTCAACCAGGCATAATTTTGCTTCCTCTCCCCACCCGCCTACACTTATTTGGCAGTATTTATAGACACTTTTGATTTACAAGATTGAAGATCGAAGGGGTGCTACTAGCATGCAGTGAGTTAAGATGCTGCTACCAATACTAGAATGCACAAGATAGCCTTCCACAACAAAAAAATATCCAGTCCAAATACCAATAGTGCCAAGGCTGAGAAACTCCAATTTAAAGTACAGCCAAAGTACAGCCATTGCACTGAAAGTGCAATGACCATCCTACAAAATCTTCAGAGGTATTTCTAGTAAACATGTAATTGGGTGGCAATGATACTTTCTATATATCATTGAAATATATGATTCTATATATCAGTAAAATATATCATCCAAAAAAAGGAACAGATGTAATATAAATTTGGTATTTAAAGGATGAAAATAAGCCTAATATCACGGTAACCAACCATCCAATTGAAGAGATAAAACATTTATAATACCTTTAAGTACTTCTCACTTTTTCCCTCAATCACATTTTTCTCCAAAGCACATTCCTGAATTTTGTAATTACACATTCCTTTGCTTTCTTCACTAAGTTTTCACATATGTATGTATTCCTAAGTAGCATGTTTAGTTTTGTCAGTTTTAAATTTTTGAAGTGGAATCCTAATGTATTTTTTGATTTGTATTTTTGTTCAATATTCTTTTTGTGATATTCACCTATGCTGACATGAGATATTTAACTGAAGAATTTATTTTGATAATGAGTGGTTGTTGATACTTTTCTAAACTTAAATATTGCTTCTGAAAACCACTCAATCATTTGTATTTACTTACATGCTTAGGAATTTGATAAGTGCTATGAAGACTTCAACAACATGAGATTCATGGAAAGTTTGTAATGAGATAAAATTAAGTAGGTTGAGTTATTTTCTCAGAATACAGCATAGTCAAGTACAGGAATTTTGGAGTCAAGAAACTTTGATTTGGATCTTTGTTTTCCAGTTTATCTGATGATTCACCTTGGCTAACTCCATCTCTTTTTCCCCAATTTGTTCATTAATAAAATGGAAAAAATATCTATATACTTCATACAATTGTGATAATGCATATAAAATGCAAAAATAGCAATTGAGAAAAATTTGAACACTCCATAAATAAGATCTGCTATAACTAAAATAAAGGCATTCCTAAATTTATGACCTAATTATTTTTCTATCTTCCTTTAGGCACAACATCATAAATTGGGTTTCTGTTCTTGAAAATAAAAATCATAAAATCAAAATTCTTTATGAAAATAATTAAAACAAAATATTATTTCAAACATAGAATATGTAAATTTAACTAAGATAGCATTTTGATATCTAACTGTCTAGTTTTTCCAGTTAATTTCTCTCTTCTTTCATCTTTGTTAATAAATACACTACATTTAGGAAGGGCTGATAAAGTAAAAACAGTAATTTCTGAGCTTTTCAACTCTTTAAAAGACTTGGGAAAGTTTTTAATAGAAGCAACACATATTCTTGAATACCATAGTTTTCAATTATAAGAAAATAACTTGAGAGGGAAAATGTTGTTGTTGCTGTTGTTGTGTTGTTTTGCTTTTTTCTTAGTCTGGAAGATTTAAAATATAAGCACATCCAAAACATGACATGAAAAAGAATTCATGATTATCTAAGAGATGTTTCTCATCAAAAGGTGATAAGAATTTCACCAGAGGATAAGAGAAGAATAAATGTTCTGTTTACAAGATACAGGAGATTTCTGATGATGGATCTCAGGGCTCTTCTGACTATAGAACCCCAAGATGGAGGTGAGGCAGAACCATTCAAACTCCAGTATAAAGCTCACTAAGTATCAGAGTAATTGCAGAGCAGAAAAGTGGTCCAGGATGCCATGTGAGCTACTGCAACTCTTACAGAGAACTTGAACACACCATCTATGTGTTAGAAAACCATTGTCTGAGGATAGTGCATAGGTAGGGCCTCAACATAGCCTGTGTCTCCCTTAAGCCAACATACTGCAGAGAGAAAAGTTGAGACTTTTGAGAGGTCAAGAGAGTTGTCTACCTGGGGAAAGACCAAAATTATCTAAAGAGACACTGAGGTTGGGTCCAAGAAGACACAGTGCATATGGATCTGAAAATTGGAGGTCATGGTGGGAAATGCACCTCAGTGATAGATCCATCAGTAACAAAGAGAAACATTCTTGATTTGATGAGTAACAGTTCAGCAGAAGCCAGCAGTGAGAGGAAGTAATTAAGAATCAATTGCAAACTCAGTTCCCACACCTGAACTGTTTAGTAAAATTCTCCTGAACCCAGAAGCTCCTAGAGAAGGAGTACAGGAGGGGAAGAATAGGCAAGAAAGACTGGGAAGAATATGAACTGACCATGTTTATCCAAAATTGATTCAATTTTAAACCAGAAACAACTGATTTACTATCAATGATAAAAATGAGCTTTTCTCCACAGAAAGGGAAAGGAGACCCAGACTCATAAGTTAAATTGAACTTCCCAACAGTGAATGTTTTGTGAAAAAAATGTTTTTTTATTCCATATTTGAATTTTTTGACTATATAAAATGCAAATCCACTATCAAATAAACTCTTACAAAAATTGTTTAACAGTCCAAAATGTTTAGAGCAAAAATATACTCTTTATAAATCCCCCTGAAACAAGCATAGACCATCTTCACTGTTCCTAGGAAACTAAGGTCATAAATCTTGATTTTTTTCCCTACTTCTGACTCAATAAGGGTATATGCATCATCATATCCTTAAATGATAAATGCTAGGGGTACTTCCCCTAGTGGCTTAATTTCCCAGGATCCCTTGCTTGGCCAACTCAGCACAATGTTGGCAGCCACCTCACACAGCAGTGGCCACAGCAAGTTATGTCCTACCTAAAGAATCAATCTCTGTAGAAAAGATTATAAAAGCTGAGGGTGTCAGGCTGAACTGCCATAGTCCTGTCTCCATAATATTAGAAATATTATTAATGACTTGAGATATCTCTATAGAAATAAATTCATTACAGGAATGTCTGATGGTTGGAGTCTAGCTAGAAGGATAATGATAAAATCAAACTATTTTATGTTGCAGAAGGAACTATAGATACCACTCCCTTTTTTAATTTAGGTGGGTGTTTTTTGGTAATTTAAAAGGTTTTCTACAATGAATGTGCACTATTAAGGTAATGAAATGCAAAACAGAAATAAACACACTTTTGAGAGCTGGATAGGAATGTAATAAGTTGGGTCAAATGCCTCATTTACAGGCCAGTTAATGAAGATCCAGAGAGTATTCTGGCCCTAGGTCACATTGTTAGTCAATTAAAAAGATGGCTGCCACTCTCAAAATTCTTTCCGTTAATCCAGTCTTGGAAGGAACTGGTGGAGGGAAAAATACGACACTGTTTAGATCATTCTTGGAAAGGAAGCAATATCTCAAAAACAGGGCTCATAAACTCCACTGCATAGATCATGTTTGTTTTTTTTTTCCAATGTCTATTTATTTGTTTTGAGAGTGGGACTGAGTGAATTGGGGAGAAGAGAGAGAGGGAAAGAGAATACCAACCAAGCTCCGTACTATCAGCACAGAACCTGACATGGGGCTCAAAATCATGAACTGTGAGATCATGACCTAAGCTGAAATGTCAGATGCTTAACCAACTGAGCCACCAGGCACCCCTGGATCATGTCTTTTTAAAGTCTTACATGCATCTGATAAAGAATAGATGGCAAATAGTCTCACACCAAAAGAACTGTCAACAACTTTTCAAATGATGAATAAATGTGATATGTATTGTAAATTCATGATTTTCAGTCATTCAGAAACTACTGTTGTTAGCTTTCACATTATTGTTGGTACCAAAATACAGATATTCTACTTGAAGCAATAGCAACATTTTTGATTATGCAGAAGAAAGTCTGAAGGTGAAGACCGAGGTCTAATAGTAACATGTGATGCTTTGCTGTTTCATCATTGTAATATTCTATTATAACTAGTTTCAGTTTAAAGAATTTCAGTATTGCCAGTTTCCTTCTAAAGTTTCTATTTCTAATTTCAATAAATTTTACTTACGATATCAACTAAGAAGTATTGGCTGATTTTCTCCCAAATTCTGTTTTCCAGTGGGAAAAAAAGGAAATTAATGAGATCTTAACTTTTGAAATTTTGTCATCTTAGGAAAGACAGATCTTAAAACTAACCCACATGTTTTGGCTATAAAATTTATATTTTAATAAGCCTTACTGTGACCTCAACTTGTATTTTCCCAGGGGAAGGGAAGGAAATGGAAATATCCTGTTTCTCCCACTGTTCTACATTCTTCAGACTATTTAAGGAAGAATAAGATGAAAAACAATTCAAGTCAGAAAAATATATATAAGAACCTTAAATAGTTGAAAAAAACCATAAAGAAGATTTTTATACATAAATCTCACAGTAATTAGGTAATTTTATTCATGCATTTAATTCAATTTTGACCTTTTTAAATGCTTATTTTTGAGAGAGAGAGAGAGAGAGTGGTAGGGGGCACAACTTGGGGGAGAGGCAGACAGAGAGGGAGATATAGTGTCCAAAGCAGGCTTCAGGCTCTGAGCTGTCAGCACAGAGACTGACATGGGGCTCGAACTTATGAACCATGAGATCATGACCTTAGCCAAAGTCAGATGCTTAACCAACTGAGCCACCCAGGCACCCCCGATTTTGAACTTTTATCAACCGTAATGGGAAAGTTTTTTTTTAAATAAAAAATCTATACCAGCTTATTTAGAGAGACCCTTTTTTTCTACCCCCATTAAGTTCTAAAAGTGATTTATCATGCAAATCCTTATACAAAAAATACTTAGTAATATAAACTAGCTTTTAGGTTAAAAACTACCTCTTTCACATAGCTCCTACTTTTTCCAACTTATAGTTTGTTGGAGGGCCTAATTTTTAAAATATAACTCAGATAAAAGTCTCTTTAGAAGATAAAATGGAATTTTGGTTCATAATTTTTAGATTCTAAAAATCATGAAAAGTAAGAACTAGCATAGTTTGTAATGTGTCTTTGTCAGTATTGATGGTCTTAAGCAAATTGTGAAAAAACCTGGACAGACATCAAGCCATGATAGGACACTGGTAAGTGCTGATCATTGTGTCCCTTGTCACTAACTGGAAAAGCAGTTAGACTTAATTGTTTGGGAATTGTCCTGAGTGTACATCCCAGATAAGATCATCTATATTAGTTTCTACCTGCCATTACCTGGAATACCTATAAAATTGTTTTCTGTTCTTCATTTAATTATTTTATACATTTTTATATGAATGTAATCACAATCTTTATTTTTAAAAAAAAATCCTCCTAAAAGATAGGTGATTATTGCCCTCAAATAATAATTCAAAGTAAAAATGAGCTCGAAAGTTGATCTTACGTGCTAGATTTACACACTATAGATCAACATTTTACAAAAGCCCATTGAAAAACTGAATGCAAACTAATTCACTTTAATTACGGAGTAATGCATTAAAATTGCTCCTGTTTACACATGCTTGGAAATACAAGGGAAAGAGAGTTTATATATATAGTTATTTCTAGGTTGGGTACACATGAGAGATATTTTAAGAGAACATTCTACTAGTTTAAAAAGTAAGGAACATTAATTTCAAGTAGCATCTATACCGGTTTTTATGGATGAGGCTTTTGAGAGAGTTTATTTACTACGAAACCTCCTATACTGATAAGTACATTGATGCTGTATTTCAGGAAAAAGGACAACATTATCAATGTTGCAATTCAAAGCATGGTTGGGGGTCATATCCTGTGGAGTGAATACCTGGCGTATTTTTTTCCCCAGAGTTCTACCACTGATGCATGGGTAATAAATAGCATCCTACTTCTACTTTGAGTAGCTTGCACCCACACTCCCTCTCCCTCCAGAGTCTACTTTTTACCCCAATCCCTGCCATTCTGGTTAGAGAGGAGAGCACATGACTAAAGCAGGGCCAATCAGGATTAACCATGGACCTTTGTTAAATCAACTGGGGAAAACAAGCAATCTTCTTTTTACTGAAATTCAGAGACTAAAATTCATGTATGCCTGAAGCTGACAAATGCCACCACCATCACGATATCAAGACGGCCAATGTGAAAATAAAGCTTACTTTGAGGAGGGAAAAGAAACAATAGATGGGGAGCAACCAAATCTTGATTCCGTTTTGTTGTTGTTGTTGTCCTAAACCTGGCACAGCAAACTGAAAAGCCTAACTGACAGGGGAAATCTATAAATGTGTAAAACATTACCAGAAAAACAAAATGGGTTGGCAGGATCTGTGGAAAATGAAGGAAGTACACTCTAATCATAAACAATGAAATTTGTTTTTGTTTTTGTTTTTGTTTTCAAGGATTCTGATCACAATAGCTTTGTGACCAGACTTTTCCTGGTGAGTACCAGATGGCAACCCCTTCATGGATCTTAGATGGTTAGATGTAATCTAGACTTTCAGTTATATAAATCAATTATTTTTCACTTTTTTTGGTGCCTTCTCATGCTTCTTGGCTTTCCCTCCCCTCACTCTTTCTTCCTTTCTTTTCCTTCCCTCCTTATTTTTTCATTGTATTTTCACCTCTTGGCAAGAAGGGAATATATATACTATTTGTGCAACAGACAAGACAAAAAATAACAATGAAACATACGGCTTTTACTGAAAGAATCTGCAGAGTATTAACACTTCTATTTTAAAGTCAATTAGCCTGGCAGCAGACTTAAAATTTGGTTTAGGGCAGAGTGTCTCTGACTGTGGCCACCAGACCAGAAAGTAGTATCAGCACCACCTGGAGACTTGTTAGAAATGCAAATTTTCATGCCCATTCCTAGCCCTCCTGTATCAGAAACAACCACATGTGTTCCTTGTGATTCTGGTGTGCTCTAAAGTTTCAGAGGCGCTTCTCTGGGAGAGTGGTAAGATGGTCAGTAAGCTATTCAGTGATTCTCACATTAAGTGACCTATGCTATTGCAGAGGCAGGGGTGAGCCAGCATTAAACCCTCAAGAGGAAAGACTAACATATCTGATGCATAAACTAGTTTTTCTCACATCACTGATGATAATAACATATACAAATGAATGAATGTGAGCAAAGAAGGAAGAGCAAGATTAACGGAGGGTTTAAAGATGAGATGATAAAGTTGTTTAAGCTATGTGGATATACTGCCCAGGTTTAAATCCTAACTTTGTCATTTCCTCTCTGTGCTAAACCTTTCTGCCCAGTTCTCTCATGTCTGTGATGGGAAAAAAATAATAATGCCTACTTCTTATGATTCTTATGGGTATTAAATGAGTTAGTACATGAGTTAGCTTAGACCAGATATATGATCTATGCTCATTAAGTGCTAAAGTTCAGTTCTATAGTTGCCTTATGCTATTCTATAACCAATAGTTACATGTGGCAACTTAGATTTGAATTTAAAAACATTTTTAAACGTTTTACTAGCCACATTTCAAGTGCTCAATGTGCACATAGATTATAGAATATTTTCATCATCAGAAAAAGTTTTACTAGACATCAAGGCTCTCGGCTAGATTGCTATGTTAATGACAGAGCCAGAGAAGGGGAATAAAGGACATGGTTTGTTAGGTGAAAAACGACTCTCAGGTCTCTGCCCTGTCCTTACATGAAATGGCAACAATCAACCTCCTCTTTTTCTTTTTTAATTTTTTTAAGTTTATTTATTTGAGAGAGAAAGAGAGAGGGCAGAGAAAGGAGGAGAGAGTATCCCAAGCAGGCTCCACATTGTCAGTGCAGAGACCAATGATGCGCTTGAACCCATGAACTGTGAAATCATTACCTGAACCGAAACCAAGTCAGACGCTTAACCAACTGAGCCACACAGGCACCCCTCAACCTACTCTCTCAAAAGGCCTTGTCTCTTCTCACAGGGTCTGCTGTCTTATTCTGGGACCCTGAAATCCCAGGTAGACTAAAAGGTAAACTCAACTGGAGCTATGGTCCTGTTTACTGATAAAAACTTCTTGCCTCAACTAGGTCCGTCCGTCAGACATCTCAATGAATAGAATGTGGATGTGCTCAGATTTCTACCACTGTTCACAGAACCGACTGCCTCAGTGCTACCAATTTGTGTTATGACACATAAACTCAGCTTGGAACGTACCAAGCAGAAAATCAAAGGAAACATGAATCAAAGTAGATCCTATTATATAATTTCAGATAAACACACACACACACACACACACACACACACACACAATTCATTAGTAGATATTTCCACGTTGACATTCTGCTATCTGTTGAATACATTCTGGAATTCAAGGGCATCACTAAGCAGCATCCAAGCTGCCTTTCTTAGCATGACTCTTTCTGAGCACTTTCATGAAATCTCTATCCTAGTTAGTCAGGCTTCCTTTCTGATTACACCATGCTCATTTGCACTTCTGCATATTTGCTCACGTTGTGTTTCCTGCCTGGAATGGCTGTTTGGATTCTTTCTTCACAAATCCAAATCTCTCCATTCATAAATGTCCAGTTCAAGTCTTACCTTCTTGAAGCCATTTCTGAATAGTTCCCACACCCCCAAGGCTGAAGAATGTCTATAACATACAGTACAGATTTTCATTAAATAACTTACATCCTCTTCCATATGTATAATATACGTATTCCGCTAACTGGAAAACAGATCTTAAATCACCCTTCACAGTGCATGAACAGATCTTGATTTTTAAGAAATAACACTGCATTGTACTGCACTTGTCTATTGTTGTGGAGGACTGAACGATAATTGTTAGACCACTATTCTTGAGTAAGGAAGGTACATTCTAGGAGACTTTTGGAGGGAGTGGCCTTCATAAGAGCATGAACAATTCATCAATAGTAGATTCAGTTTAATCACAGATAGGTGTTAAATACAATGATGAACTCTTGGGTAAGTTTGTGATAGCCCTAATTTTCTCAGTGAGGCCAGAACCAAGTTGACAGGAAACAGGGTACATGGAAGAAGAGGTGGTTGAAGTTTGAAAAAAAAACAAAAAAACAAAAAAAAAAACATGTAAGTCTTTTGAGTAAGTAGGAAACAGAACAGACTAGGGAACACTCATAGGAGAGAAAGAAGGGGAAAGAACATTCCCAGAAGATGATAGAAACAGCTTTTTTTCTAACGATTGAGTGTCTTTTGTGGGGGTTTTTTGGTAAAAAATTGTATCTAACACTTTAAACCATATAAAATAAGATTCCTACCCTCCTGTAAAAGGTTCCAAAACTCAAATATTCTCCCAGATTGTGAATGCCTGCTGAAGCATACTATAGATAACATGAGACTCAGAAGGTAGAAGGGTAAATATCCCTATTATAAAATTTAATTAAAAGAAATGTTTAATAATGCTGTTTTTTATTCACAATAACTGGCTATTTTAAATGGATGGCTCTGAAGGGGAATCATTTGTTCCCTACTTAATTTTTATCAGCCCATACTTCTCCCCACCATCCCATTAGTCATCTTGACTTCACTGTGTTTGCCTTCTTAAAATACAGAGGGAATAAAAATTGATAGCTCATAAACACATATTAAAGAGTAATTTGAGATTTATAGAAGAGAATAAAGNCCAGAAGATGATAGAAACAGCTTTTTTTCTAACGATTGAGTGTCTTTTGTGGGGGTTTTTTGGTAAAAAATTGTATCTAACACTTTAAACCATATAAAATAAGATTCCTACCCTCCTGTAAAAGGTTCCAAAACTCAAATATTCTCCCAGATTGTGAATGCCTGCTGAAGCAGGATAGATAGATATAGATAACATGAGACTCAGAAGGTAGAAGGGTAAATATCCCTATTATAAAATTTAATTAAAAGAAATGTTTAATAATGCTGTTTTTTATTCACAATAACTGGCTATTTTAAATGGATGGCTCTGAAGGGGAATCATTTGTTCCCTACTTAATTTTTATCAGCCCATACTTCTCCCCACCATCCCATTAGTCATCTTGACTTCACTGTGTTTGCCTTCTTAAAATACAGAGGGAATAAAAATTGATAGCTCATAAACACATATTAAAGAGTAATTTGAGATTTATAGAAGAGAATAAAGAGGAATAGAAAAAGGACATTGTAGGTAATGGTATCACGTAGGCAAAATGAAACAATCCATATACAGTGTGCACTTGGATGCATGTGTGTGCCTGTGTACACACACACAAAATGGAGTTGCAACTCAATCATAAAAAACTATTATAAAGCCTTTATAAAATAACAAAATGTACTTTTGTGTGTAATTTGTCTCTTTAAGGAAAGGACTTTCTTTTCTACATATTATACAGCCACTGATGTTTAAAAATATTTATAATTGACAATCTAGCAGGTAGAACATTATTACAGCTAATATATGGAATGACTTAGCTATAGATGATGTTCAAATAAGGAGAGAATTCTAGTCTCAAAAATCAATCTAAATGAAAAAGAATGTTTTAGTAATACAATGGAATAGACAGATACAAGGTGCCTATCATTTATTACCTGAATTGTGCAGAAACTCACTCTATGATGTTAGCTCTATTTATGATTGGGGTACAGAGAAGAAAAGGCAATTAGGGAAAACACCAAAAAGAAAAGGAAACTATAAATAATGATCAACATACCTAGAGTCATCAACCTCACCATCATAATACTCCCAAAGGAAATATCACCTGTTTTTTTAATTGAAACATAGTTGACATACTATATTAGTTTCACATGTACAATACAATGATTCAATATTTACATGCACTATGCAGTGATCACCATGATAAATCTAGCTACCATCTGTCACCAAAGTTGTTATATTATTAACTATATTCCCTATGCTGTATATTGTAGCATCTGTCTTATTTATTTTATAACTGGACATTTGTACCTTTTAATCCTCTCTCCTTATTTTGCCCATCTCCCTACTTTTCTCTTCTCTGGCAAATGCCAGATTGATTTCTCTCTGTATTTTTGTGTCTCCTTTGGTTTTGTTTGTTCCTTTGTTTTATTTTTTAGATTCCATGTGTAAGTGATATCAAGTGGTATTTGTCCCTTTCTGAATTATTTCACTTAGCATAATACCCTCTCGGTCCATCCATGTTGTAGCAAAGGGCAAGATCACCTGCAAATCTTGGCTTGGAAGAACAATGTTTACTAAATCATACAGTAATGTGTAAGTGAAATGAAGAAGAAAAAAGAAACTGATACAGAGAGACACCAAACTATTTTTTTTTCAATTCTATTTTCTATATAGGCAAGAAATGAGCCTATACATAGAAATGAGTAGAAGGCATATTTGAAAATCCACATTCTTGGCTTGGTTAACATTTGTCTCTCCTTCCACTGTACAAAGAAACAGGCTGAATGATTAAAATTGTAAAAAAAAAAAAAAAAAACTAACGNTGAATGATTAAAATTGTAAAAAAAAAAAAAAAAAAGAAGTGATATTAAACTGCAGGACCATTATTCTTAATAAATAACAGATTTATCATTTCAAAATTCTGGATACTTTAGATGATTCAAGTTTCCATTAACAGTTTTCTATTAACATTGTTTTGTAATGAAAACTGCAATAATTTATATAATCTTTATAGATGACATTAAAAATAAATGATTTGTTGAGGCAACTACTGAAAGAAAAAAAGCAATGAAGTTGCATATATTGATAAACAAATGGAGATACTATAAAATCTTTTCTCTCCCAACTAAAAACAAAGATGAAGCACCTTTTCCAGTATAATATTTTAATTAAATCCAACCTTCTTGGAATTAAAAATAAATAAAAATGAGATTAATAGAGTCCATTTTTTTAAAGAATATTCAGTGAACTGTGAATATTTTCAGGCCAAGCAAGTATGGCAACATCAATAGCTGCATCCTCCAAATGTGAAAGATAGAAATAACGTAATGTCCATGGAGGTCTGTGGCAGTTCATCCTAAGTGGTCAGTGATATTGATGAATCAGTATCCTGCATCACGAGAACAACTAGACAACCAATAATCCAAAGTCAAGTCTTTGGACTTTGATTTCTCTCTCTCAACGTCTCTTAACATTGATTAGACAATCAATTTTTTCTTAAAATGCAATGGCATCTCCTTGCAGTTTTGAGTGTTTTTGACTCATTGGCTATATACAGGAAAGGATACCACAGGCTGAAGAACTCAGTCCCTGCTATTAGTTTCTATGTAACTGACGAGTCAACTTTTACTTAGAGCATATGACTTGGACCACAAAGTCATTATCAGAAAGTGAGGAGGTATCCCGTTTAATGTGTCACAGTCCAATCTCAGAAAGAGATACTAAATGGTTTTTCTCATCAATTGCTTGAAGACCAATCTATAATCTCTGAAAGTTTTGGAATTTGCTATAAATGTTAAGCAAATAGAAATCCATGCACAAATCTCTTCATTTTTGTAATATATATAGGGTATAATCTTAGGACAAGAAAAATCATAACAAAAGAGTAATTTAGAAAATACTTTATGAAAAACAAGAATTAGCTGATCTCTAACTCCTACTATTTCCTTTTTGAGTATCCCTGCTTCTTTCTCAGTAGCTTTCTCTCTCCCCAACATAACCATGTTGCTCTAAGAGCCTTCCCTGTTTCAAACCCTCCCATGCTCAACATTTCCACCCCCTTCTGGGAGCTGGGCCGTAGCAGACTTCCACCAGGTAGTCAGTCATGAATTCACAGGGCACCTATTATTTTGCCGAGTGTCACAAATTGTCAAGCTCAAAAAGAAAGGAAGTTTATTTTGAAATATGCTGTCTGATAGTTACCAAAATGGAGCTTAAAATCATGGGCCCAGTGATATGTACCATAAATCATTTTACTTAGATTCATTTTTTAAAGTTATATGAAATTCTATTATTTTTTAATACCAGTGTGGATATCAGATCTTTCTGCAAGGATAATGAATTATGATACTATGGAAATTTCTTCAAAGACTGAGACTTATGACTTGAAGGATTTTGTCAATTAGGAATATGCTTATGTATCTTTACAGACCAGAAATAGTCTAGAAAACGTAAGTTTAACAATATTTCTGAAAATTTGAAATTAGAGAATCACGAATTTTTTCCAGAAATACTACAGATTTTTGAAGTGTTATTATCAATTGTAATTTATACAATTTAATATGTCCAACATGCAAATATATGGAGCCACCTGAGCTCATGGTATTAAAACATTACAAAATACAATGGAATGTTAGAGGTATGGTAATTAGGTCTACTTTCGTCTTGCTGAGTTTTACATAGCAATAGATTCTCCCTAAATATATTATAAGTTATACAATTCTCTTCTCTGAAGTCAGTCTAATAACACAGATGAACACGAGTCTAAGTTGTGTAAAATATTTTATTAACTCCAATTATTGAATATGTACTTTCTTATCTACCCAGGCTAAACATTTTCAAAATGACATGTTCATGGTGTTTGTTTTAAATGGGAAATAATTAAAACTATGCCACACAATCTCAATTTTATGTGAAAAAATATTAGAAAAAGACTAGAAACATTTCAAATTAAGTTGTTATATGTAGATGTACAATTAGTAGTTATATGTAGATAACTTTATGTCATCTTTTTTATACCAACATCTTCCCAGTTGATTTTAAATATCATAAATCATATTTCAGAAAAATATGTTATTTAAAAATATTTTCTTGAAGAAAATCATGTTTTGATTTAATGGGATTATATGAACATTTAGGCATGGTCATGAATTCTTCAAATGGATATCACCCTGTAGACATGAATGGAAAAATATTACTCTGAAAAACTCACGGTTAAGATATTTGTGGAACAATATAATAAGAGATACCTAATGATGCCCATCCATCTTCAGTACCTGTAAATACATTAGAGGGACAAATAAGGCATGATTAGAGGGTGACCCATTTAAAGGTAACCCCCAACTAATTCAACAAGGCTTTGAACTTCACATGATTAAGATCTCCTTAAATAAACTTCACAGCATGCTACAATCTCAGTTTGTTTCCCAGCCCTTACTCTTAAGCCAGTCACCTGGAACCAATCTCCATCAAGTCCTCTTTTTCTCTCATTTTATCAACCCCACCTTAGATTAGTCCATAATCCATCAATTATGCCTAAGCCAGACTCTATTATAAAATACATCTGAATTGATTCAGATCCTAAAATCTAAATATGTCTTCCAGAAATTGTAGTTGCATGTTTGACACATTGTTTATCTTCTCTGTTAAAAACTTACATTGATTGTGTATATAAAAATAGCATCTTGGTATCAATGAAATGCCACATGTATATATTTATGTTTGTGTAATACTTATATACTTAAAATTAATAGTATTTTGTTATAATTTTTGTGTATTTGTTTCCAACCTACTGAAAAGAAATGTCTTCTAACTTATTGATCATTCTTGGACTTTGATAAACATCTTTCCAATACCTTCATATGTTTCCCCTAATAAATACGACATTTGTATTTGGGGCAAAATTATACAGAAGACTCCAGGAAAACATGAACAGTGATGATAGAGACAAGGGGAATTTAGGCATATCTATTTCTTTATTAAACACTATCACCTTGCAGAGAAGATTTTAGGAACATTAAACTATGGGTAGATTTTTCTTGGCCTTTATTACTTTAAGTAGGGAACAGATTGGGGCTACCTTCAGGGATTAATATAAGTAATTTGTGTCTTAATTGTTCTATGGGTATCAACATCTTTAGGAAAAAAAACATCAGATCACATAATATTTTAAAACTACAAAGTACTGATGTTTCAGTACTCTTTTTGAATTTTACTGTAATTCTGTGAGTCTACCCCATTAGCTCATACATATCCTGGGGCAAAAAAAAAAAAAGTGAAAGATAACATATACTTTTCTTACTAAAGTTTTATAATAATAATTAAAAAAACTAGAGTCATTCTCATTAGCAATTTATCATTATACATAATTATTGAATAAAAGAAACAAGGTCCAAGATCACGCTAATTTAGATATCATTTGGGGGAGATGTCTCCCAACTGTCACTGCATTTAGCCAAGACAGGTGTCCAGCTGCTGAGAGTGAGGACTAAGGGTTTCAGTTGCCTTACTTAACAGGCTGTGTAACTGTTCGCAAATTATTTAGCCTCTCTATGCCTAATTTTCGTCCATTGTAGGAAAGGAATAAGACAAACCACTTCAAAGGGATTTGAATGTGAGGATTAAATGAAATAATCCAGCAAAGTACTTATCCATTGCCTACATGGATTCCATTAATCTTGGCTACATTACTATTGATAACTATTATTATCCAGCAATGTTATAAAGTAGGTTCAATTATCAGGACATCAGTGGATATTATTACTAGTATTAGTATTACTAATGCTGGTAGTGATGCTATTTCAGTAGATACTACTTGCAATGCATATATCTAGAGTGTTTGTCTTAAAATTATGAGATTCTATGATTTTTAGAATTGTGATGGCAATGTTTCTCAAATCATAATCTATGGGAAAAATTGTCAATGGTGAAGTAGCCACAACTGCATGGAACATGAAAACTAAAGGATGACCATTTCCATTTTTTTTTTTTTAGTTTTTATTTTAATTCAACTATAGTTAAAATTTAGTGTTATATTAATTCCAGGTGTACAATATAGTGATTCAACACTTCCATACACCACTCAGAGATCACCACAACAAATGATGAGTACTCCTTAATTAAAAGAGTACTCCTTAATCTCCATCACCTATTTCACTCTTTCTCCTGCCCACCTCCCTTCTGGTAACCATCAGTTTGTTCTCTAAAGTTAAGAGTCAGTTTCTTGGTTTATCTCTCCTTTTTTTTTTCTTCCTTTGCTCACTTGTTTCTTAAATTTCACATATGAGTGAAATCATATGGTATTTGTCTTTCTTTGACTGGCTCATTTCACTTAGCATAATATACTCTAATCAAACCATATCATTGCAAATGGCAAGATTTCACTCTTTTTTTATGGCTGAATTATAGTCATATACATATATGAGCTACTTCCATAATTTGGTTGTTGTAAATAATGCTGCTGTAAACAAAGGGGTTCATGTACCCCTTTGAATTAGTGTTTTTGTATTTTGGGGGCAAATACCCAGTAGTGTGATTACTGAGTCATAAGGTAGTTCTATTTTTAACTTTTTGAGGAAACTCCATGCTGTCTTCCACAGTGGCTGCACCAGTGTGCATTTCTACAGACAATGCAAGAGGGTTCCTTTTTCTCCATATCCTTGCAAACACTTGTTTCTTGTGTTATTGATTTTAGCCATTCTGACAGGTGTAAAGTGACATCTCATTGTAGTTTTGACTTTCATTTCTCTGATGAGGAGTGATGTTTATCACATTTTCCTATGTCTGTTGGCTATCTGGATGTCTTCTTTGGAGAAATGTCTGGTAGTAGTATCTTATGGCTATTTTAATTGAATTATTTGTTTTAGGCTATTGAGTTGTATCAGTTATTTAGATATTTTGGACATCAACCCTTTATCACATATGCCATTTGCAAATACCTTCTCCCATTCAGTAGGTTGCTTATTAGGATTTTTTTTTTTATGGTTTCGTTTGCTATGCAGAAGCTTCTTATTTTAATGAAGTCCCACCTGTGTATTTTTGCTTTTGTTTCCCTTGCCTCCAGAAACATATTTAGTAAGAAGTTGCTACAGCAACTACAGTCAATGTCAAAGAGGTTACTACCTGTGTTCTCCCCTAGGATTTTTATAATTTCAAGTGATACCTACCACATTTAGATCTTCAACCCATTCGGAGTTTATTTTTGTGTATGGAATAAAAAGGTGGTTCAGTTTCATTCTTTTACATGTAGCTATCCAGTTTTCCCAACACCATTTTTTTAAGATTGTCATTTTTGTACTGGATGCTGATTCCTCCTTTGTCAAAGATTAATTGATCATATTCTGTTCTATTTTTCTGTGTGTCTATTTTTGTGCCAGTATCATACTATTTTGATTACTACAGCTTTGTAGTATAACTTGAAATCTGGAAATGTAATACCACCGGTTTTGTTCTTCTTTTTCAAGGTTGCTTTGGCTATTTGGAGTCTTGTGATTACACACAAATTTTAGGATTATTTGTTCCAGTTCTGTGAATAATGCTGTTGGTATTCTGATAGGAATTGCAATAAATCTATAGATCATTTTAAGTAGCATAGACATTTTTAAAATATTTGTTATTCCAATCCATGAACATGGAATATCTTTCCATTCCTTTGTGTCTTCAATTTCTTTATCAATGTTTATAGTTTTCAGAGTACGGGTCGTTCAGACAGTTTCTATATTTTGCTGTTGTTAATATCAATTCAAGAAAGCTGGGGAGTATGCTCTTCTACCTTGGAAACTAAAACTAAATGTTAATATACTAAAGGATAATGAAATGTCCACAGGAAAGACACCTGGTTTCTCTGCTTCTTTCAGCATCCCTAAACTCATTTTACCACAGAATTCTTTGATCACAAATATCCTATTAACTTTTTGACTTGCATACTATCTAAGACACTAACCTCTGGAGTCCTAACAAGAACAGTGTAGGTAACCTAATCAACAAAGTAGGTAACCTAATCAACAGACAAAGTACCAAGGAGGATTTTCTTATGGTACTACAAAAGGAAAACAGCAGGACAAGCTGGATTATAAATGCCAATTGAGCCCAGCTGGAGCATCAGGGAGACAAGGTGTGCTGGTGGGGACTGTACAATCTGGAAGCACCTGCCCTACTAACATGGACAGCTCATTTTTGTCCATTCAGTAATACAGGCCTAATGCAGCTAAACCTTTTCTTTTTCTTTTCTCTAAAATCCTTATTTTCATATACAGTCACAATCTATTTTTTTTTTTATATTAGCATTCCAGATGCTTGAACAGGCTGTTTTGAAAGGTCAATTAAACATTTCTCCGTGTTGGATAGAGTCCCCTGGCCAACAATTTGAAACTCCTAGCATAGATAGATTTCAGGACCCGACTATTACCTATTAATGCCTATGAATCATTCAGCTAATAGCTAAGTATTTTGCTTCATAAGAGCCCTATGAGAAAAGAATTATTATGCCCAGTTTCCTGATAAGGGGATTAAGCTATATACAGATGAGGAAACTTGATCAAGTTCACAGATCTGGAAAGTGGAAGAACCAAGAGTAATATCTGGCCATTCCTGGGTGCATAGTTATTTATTAGTACACTTCCCATGTCCCACATAGGATATACATTTATTCCTATGTAGGATGTAGAATTTGGTGGGGTAGAAATATTGCCTCTGTTGCTTCTACTCACTTACCTTCCCTTATTTGGAAATGAGGTAACTTTGGTTAAATGACATTTATTTCTCTAGATCGGGAGCTAGCAAAATATGATTTATGAACCAAATCTGGATAACTGCATGATTTGTAAGAATCAAGCTTTACACAGTTTCACTCATCTATTTACATTTTATTTTGGCTGCTTTCATGCCGCCATAGCAAAACTGAATGGTTAAGTGATGGAGACTAGATGGACCACAAGACCAACAATATTTACTCTGGCCTGTAGAGGACAAGATTGTCAACTTCTGCTCTAGAGACTGCAATCTTTTAATTTAGGTACAAAATCAGAGTCCTTTGTCCTTAGATATCACTCCTTACAAACCTTCATACAATAACTTTTTACTGAGTCCATGTTGCTGCCCACAGGCTCACATTAAATGTAGATAATAAGAAAAATGCCCACAATTATTTGTACTGCATTCACTGGAGGGGTATTTGTTGAAGATGTTAAGCTCATCACAGGGCTTCCTATGGGAACAATGTATCTATAGTTGGAGTACAAGAAAGGATCTTTTTTTTTTCTTTTCTTCATGAGGAATTAACATTAATTGCATAACCATTTCAAATCTTACAATTTGTTTTCTCCTCCCTTTAAAAGCTAGAAATTTTAAAGCTAAAACTGCTATCTCCTAACTTTCATTGCTGTGCACACCTTCCAATTTAGTAATTTACCCTTGGTTTCATTTTAGCTCCCGAGTGCTGCTTCTGTTTTCCCCGTTTTCTTTATTCACTTTAGATTAGTATATAATGTATACATTATTTTAGCCATATCTCATCTCTTTTTAATTAAGATTGGACTGTAAATGAATGAGAGTATTGGTTACATAGAAAAAGAACTGAAAGAAAAGAAAAGATGTTTGCACCTTCTGCCCCTGTCACAGGAATCTACTCCTATGACTGCATCATGCCCTATCCCTGGGGTTCAGTTTAAACCTCTGGAAAATAAGAAGGAAAGAGAATACTCTGACCCCATGAAGACCTTGTCTAAAAAAAATCCGCAGTTATGTACCGAGATGTATCTTGATGAGAAAGAGAAGATTCCCATGGTTAATTAGAACACCTCCTGAGGTATGATCATCTTGTCCTGAAAGTTTTAGGGATATTTATATAGAGATCTAATGAGATTTAGGACGGAGTATATACTGTAACGGCACCTTTACATAGCAATGCTACATAAAGGGGAAGCAGGGGATACTAATATAGAATTATAGTGACACTACTAAAATTAGAATAGAGTAGAACACAGGCAGATGTTCAGGTGAACTCTCTGTCTTACTACCAAATAAAATATGCAGGACAGTGCTGATCCTTCTTCCCTGCTACTTGCTTCCTGGGCAATCCAAAGTGATGAGAGAGATGCTATCAAATGCCTCAGAGAGATCCCCTAGGAGAAACTACTTCAACTTTTCCTAAAATGTAAGTAATCAGGGAGCACCTGGCTGGCTCAGTGGAGAAGCATGTGACTCTTGATATTGTGGTTATGAGTTCGAGGCCCAAACTGGGTGTAGAGGTTACTTAGAAAATCTTAAAAAAAAAATAATCAGTATTGCTGAACTTCATTCTATAAGCTTCACTATTGCATGAAAATATATTGACAGTAGATTTTCCATTATATCAAAAATGGAGAATTTTTCTATGAAATGTTTCTTTGCCCTCACCAAAACTGAATTCACTTCTAATTCAATACTGGGAAAAAGCAATTGACTTAACCCTACCTGCACCTCCACCCTATACCATAATGGAAACATGAAGAACTGGAAAGGTGAATAGTTCTAACCCAGAAAGCTTTTTACACTGACTCATTTTAGGAAATGAAACAGTGTCACAAAAAGCAATAATTAAGAAGTAATAACTGATAAGTTTAAAGAATACCAAGATCTTTATCATTTTCCTTTATCGGATCTGTAAACATAGGTATATAACTGCTATGGTTACTAGAACTGGCATTTAGTAATTAGAAAACCATCAAGCTTACAAGTTACCACATGTTTGGTGTTATTATCTTATCCACAGCTACTTCTTGAAATGCTACTTCTTTACTCTCCACTGAAATTACTTAATGTTCAAATTCAGCTTTCTATTAGATACACAAAAACAGTGTTCATTCAACTGTATTTTTAAAGGTAAGTGTTTAGGGTTCTTCATAAGGGAGCCTAGATTAAAGTTAAAACATCCTGAATTCATCTATTTTTAAATGACAATGTACTATTACCACATAAGTTACAGCACATCACATTAATCAACATTACACAGACATCTTAGAAGCATGCTGTTCCCATGACAGTCTAATATCACGTCAAGAAAGATCTCTTAATAATAAAGATGGAATGTGCTGACAAAATCCATCTGTAGAAGGTACAAGAAGGGCATGAACTACTTTACAACACAGCCAGAGGGACTTCTTAGTGCAAACTTGCTGACGGCACTAAAGATGGAGTATTAAAGATCACAGTTTTCTCTAACATACTCTTTATAAAATCTCCATTTTCTTACTAATGAAGAAAGAAGACTCTGTGCAACAAGTAAAGGATAATATTTTGCTTGTATAATTAATATCAGCCTAATAAGAATTTGTCACTTATGTGAAAGAGTTAACATATTAAAAATTATTTAAGGAAAACATAAAGTTACCTAACAGTAACAAAAATATGATACTATATATATAAAATATACACACACAATATATATATCATTAATATCAGCTAAACTTTTTTTTGTATTTTGACATTTCTGAAATCATGATAGGTCTTAAAAGTGAAGGCATGTCATAGTTTTAATGGCAATTTGCTACATAAAATAATGTTGTATTTTTAAAATGATAGTTTCTTAGAATTTGTAAAATATAAGTCTTCACCATAAGGTTAATTCCAGCTTATTCATTTTCAAAGATTTTAAAGGATAACATTGCTGATGAAGCAGTGCTAGGAATCATTAAAACAAAACAAAACAAAAAAAATCTGCTGCCAAAAAAGGGTATCTCTACATTTTCTTATTACTACTGCTCAAGGAAGAATATTAAATGTCACTCAATTGTTTTTCCTCAACTTCTTTTTCTTAACCAACAGATATGAAAATGTCTGCTTGCCAACACTATGATTATGTGATACTGTTTGAAATTCTCACATAAGGGGCTCCTGGGTGGCTCAGTCAGTTAAGCATCTGACTTGGTTTTGGCTCAGGTCCTGATCTCACAGATTCATGTGTTCAAGCCCTACATTGGGCTCTGTGCTGGCAGCATGGAGCCTGCTTGGAATTCTCCCTCCCTCCCTCCCTCCCTCTCTCTCTCTCTCTCTGTCCCTCTTCCATCCGTGCTGTCTCTGTCTCTCTCAAAATAAGTACACTTAAAAAAAAAAAAAA
>NW_027527393.1:1375156-1406403 GCF_008692635.1 Crocuta crocuta | reverse complement strand
CCAGTCTCTTGTCCTTTGATATGTTGTATAGAATATGTAAAAGAATATAGTATTTAATACTGCTTACCTATGCTAATAATATGAAACAGTCTTTCTCATTTTAGATGCTATTATTTAACTCAGATTAAAATGAATTATGTTTCTGGAAAATTGTTCCTGAAAAATTTTATTTGAAAACATTGATAATGTTGACAAATTGACAACCTTCATTTGACAAACCCTCGCTTTTCTGCCATGGATGCCTTCAAATAAGCATCAATAAAGTCTCCCCTTCCACTACTGTTATGTCTAAGTCAGAGTTTCCCAAAGAACCTGAACAGGTTCAGAAGCTCCTCATCAGAGGTTTGAGCTTTGAAACAACAGATGAGAGTCTAAGGAACCATTCTGAGCAACAGAGATCACTTACAGACCCTGTGGGGATGAGAGATCCAAACAACAAATACTTCAGAGGCTTTGGTTTGTCATATGTCACAGTGGAAGAAGTGGATGCAGTCATGAACGCAAGGTCACACAAGGTGGATGGAAGAGTTGTGAAACCAAAGAGAGCTGGCTCAAGAAAAGATTCTCAAAGACCTGGTGTCTACTTAACTCTGAAAAAGATTTTTGTTGGTGGCATTAAAGATGGTGAAGAACACCATCTAAGAGATTATTTTGAACAACATGGGAAATTCCAAAACATGGGAAATTCCAAATGACTGAAATAATGACTGACTGAGGCAGTGACAAGAGAGGGTTTGCTTTTGTAACATTTGGTGACCATGACTCTGTAGACAAGAATGCCACTCAAAAATACCATACTGTGAAGTAAGGAAAGCCCTGCTAAGCCTGAGATGGCTAGTGCTCCATCCAGCCAAAGAGGTGTTCTGGAAACTTTGGTGGTGGTCATGGAAGCCATGGTGGGAATGACAACTTTGGTTATGGAGGAAAATTCAGTGGCAGTAGAGGTGGTGGCAATGGGATGGCTATAATGGATTTGGTAAAGATGGAAGCAACGTTGGAGGTGGTGGAAGCTATAATGATGCTGGCAATTACAACAATCAGCCTTCATATTTTGAACTCATGAAAGGAGATAATTTTGGAGGCAGAAAATCTGGCTGCTATGGTGATGGAGACCAATACTTTGCCAAACCACAAAACCAAGGTGGTTATGGCAGGTCCAGCAGCACCAACTATGGCAGTGGCAGAAGGTTTTAATTACTGTCATGAAATAGAGCTGCAGCAGAACAGAGCCAGAGAAGTGACAGGGAAGCAACAGGTTACAACAAACTTGTGAACTCAGACAAATATAGTGGTAGCAGGGCCTTGATGCTACAAAGAACACATGTCTTGACGATACTCATGTATACAGGCAAAAACTTGAGGTCTGTGCTTGTGACTAATTGTATAACAGGTTATTTTAGTCTCTGCTCTGTGGAAAATGTAAAGCATTCCAACAGAGGGTTTTAATGTAGTTTTTTTTGTACCCATGCTGTTGATTGCTAAATGTAATAGTCTGATCACCACACTGAATACATGTGTCTTTCAAAAACAAACAAAAAATAACTGGCAAACCCTTATTAAGTGTGCAAGTCAAGTAAATCATTAAATTCTGTATATATGGTTCAATGTAAAATCATAATTTCCCTGGTGTAATCAGAATCAGTATATTAGACCTAAATTCAAATTCAGAATTTCCTTTTTCACGTTAAATGACATGTTGATAGATTTTGCCTAGTATTCTAGCTTGTCAAATAGAACTTTTCAACCTTCCCCAACTGTGTATCTATCATTTGTTCTAACATACTTCAAAACACACTGATCTTTCTGTCCCTTAAACTTTCTTCCTGTGATCCTGTCCTTCATCCTGATAGAGCCATTATACCAATGATCATTTCCCATATGTTTACATCTACTAATAGCTGGAATCCTATACACCATCAGTTTCAAGCATTTTTCTCTCTGGCTACCACATCCTGTCCCCAATGCCTTAGCTGCACCACTCACCTCTTTAGGCAACACTGGGCACAGTCCAACACTCCTATCTATTGAAGGTTCCTTTCCTGGGTTTAAGAGTGTCACAGCTCTCACACATTTTCTCCTTCCTCTCTGGCTGCTTCATTTCATCTTCAGTCTTTCCTGGTTTCTTTTAATAGATTTGATTGTGAGGACTCCAGTGCTTAGTACTTAGAATTAGTCTCTATTCCATTTACATGTATTCTATAAATGATGTCACCAAACTCCATTGACTTGGCCATCTATACACGGATGAGTTCCAAATAAACCTCTCCACTGAGCTTATTAAAACTCTTCTAGCCAACTTCCTACTTGATATCTCCACTTGACCTTAACTAACAGAAATATTAACATATTCCATACTAGATTTTTTATATTTCTTCCCTTCCTCCCATCTCCTCCTAGTATAGTAATTCCTATCCCAATTAATGGACAATACAACTTCCAGTTAATTGAGCCAAAATTCTTAGAGTCATCTTTTACTCTTATTCTTTCTCTCATAACAATTTCCACTCTTCCATTAAATCCTATTCACTCTTCCATTAAAAAAAAAGTTTATAACATTCTAATTAAAATCCCAATGAAATTCTACTCTGCATATATTACAATTGCTCATTTTTAAAATATATTTATTTTGAAAAAGGGAGAGCATACAGGAGAGAGTCCATGCAATGGGGGGAGGAAAAGAGATAAAGGGAGAGAGAGAGAACCCCAAGTAGATTCCAACTCAGCACAGAGCCTGATGTGGGGCTGTAACTCATGAAGTGTGAGGACATGACCTGAGCCAAAATCAAGAGTTGAACCAACTGAACCACATAGGCACCCCTACAATTATTAAAATTAAGAAGACTGCTAACACAACATATTACAAGAATGTGAAACAATTTGAAATCTCATGTATTGCTGGTGAGAGAGTAAGTGTTAAAGTCTTCTGAAACACAGGAAGATTCTTAAAACATTAAATACATACCTACCCTGTATGCTAGAAATGATATTTCTAGTATTCATCCAAGAGAAAGAAAAATACATCCACAAAAATAATTGTAAAAGAGCATTTGTAATAGCTTTATTCATGGTAAACAAGTATGAACAACCTAAATGTCTACCAATTGGAAAATTAATAAATAATTGTGATATAATCCACACAACTCAGCAATGAAAAGAAAGAAATACTGGTATCCACAACAACACAGATGGATCTCAAAAATGTGCTACTAAAAGAAACCAGAAATAATAGAGTACAAAGTGCCTGATCCTACACACACACATGAATGAGCAGAATTAATCTAAGGGAAAAGAAATCGTAACAGTGTTTTTCCTTCTGGTGGTGTAAGGATTAAAAGGAAAGGTGGATGAGGAAACTTTTCAGTATTCTTCTATACTTTGCACAGTAATCTTCTATAACTTAACTGGATAGTTGCTTGCCTATGTGTATTTACTTGTCAAAACTCACCAAATTACACAACTAAGATTTGTGCACTGTATTGTGCAACTAAATTTACACTATATGTAAATTTTACATCAGTAATAAATATCCAGAAATTGAGAATAATTACTGCTAACATACCTTCTTGTCTGAATTAATTATTTCAGTAGATCTCCGTGCTTCTACAACATATCTTTCCTATACTGTTTTCTACCAGTTAACCAGAATCACACACATTAGAAAACAGTCAAGTCATATAACACTGCTGATCCAAACCTTCCAATGAATCTCTCTCAGAAGTAAAGCCAACTTCTCTTAATGATTTACCAGGTTCTTCAAATTTGGTTCCATGCCATACCTCTCTGATCTCACATCTCACTGGTTCCTTGCTTACTCAACTGCAGACTCACTTGATATTTCTTGCCTCAGAACTTTGCAGTTGCTGTTCCCTTTGCTCTGTTCCATATTTCTGAATAACATACTCCCTTGCCTGTGAAGTCTTTGTCACATATCAACTACCCTGTAAGTCCTTACCTGACACCTATACATAAAATTGTAAACCCTCAACACTTTATAGTTTACTTCCTTTCTTTTAGTTTTTACGTGGAATCTACACTAATGTACAAATAAATGCAGTTTATTTGTTCATTTGGGGATTTTTTTTAGAACTTGTCCCACATTTTAATGCAAACATTTATGTAGGCAATGACATTTTTTGCATTTTGATCACTGCTGTATTGTCTAAAATAGTGCCTGACACATAGAAGGAACTCAATAAGTATAGATTAATGCACAAATGAATGAATGGATCTATAAATATGATTACTCTTTCTTCAATGTCTTCATTCCATTATTTATTAAGCTACTGAGGTAGACAGAGTGAAGGACAGGCATAAAACATATCACCAGAGAAATTCCTCTAGCTTTACTTAGAAAGAATAACCAACATTTGTTTTGGATTTATTTGCTAAGCTTAAATCATTCTGCCTTTCCTAGAGTAACAAAGTCAGCCCTGTAAGTTTTTATCAAAGTAGAATTTTCATCATAATACAAAGTCAAAGTATTTATCAAATGATGGATTGATACCATTAATTGAGTTTAGCTCAGTGTATTTTAGATACAAACCATTTGGTCTTTAATTAAAGCATGTTGCAATAACATAGGCATTTCCCCAACAGCTACAACAAGAAAAATCATAAACTCTTAAAAAGAGATTTTCTTAGTGTTTTCAACTCTTCCATTCATTCTGTCATGTGATCAATTCACAGCTGAGAGAAACCATCATCTACACAATAATATAACTAGTGTCACTGTAACTTGACACCAGCATTACAGAGCAAGGAAATTCATTATAGAATCTTGATTTAATAAACTACTTTAACATTCAAAGAGCACAGTGTATTTTGTTACTAAAGCTCAAAGAAATATGCCATTTGACATCCATATAAGATGTTCTGGTGTTACATACTGCTCTTAGTGGTGCGTTTAACTCGGTTAAGCACTCACCATCTGGGTCGAAATCCCTTTTCCACCATTTGCTAATTGTGGGATCTTGGCAAGTTACTTAACTTTCTTCTGCCTTAGTTTCCGCATTTATAAAAAATAAAATAATACTTTTCTCATAGGTTGTAGAGATGATAAAAGTGAGATAATGAATCTAAAATATTCAACAGCATTTGCTATTACTATGACTTATATGTCATTGTAAAGGAAACAGCACAATTGTGTGCTGTCCCTATACATTTTCTTTTGTAACCTGATAACTTGGCATTAAACGATATTAAAGTAGGAAAACAATGACAAATGCTGAACATGTTTAAGTTAAATAACCTTGATGTGATTGGGTATATGCTTCTATTAAATATTTGGTTGCCAATTTTAACACCAGAGATGTATGACTGTGAGCACTTGAAATCTTTATCATAAATAAAGCATTAGTCTACTTTATGAAACGGAGGTCCATATATCTCTCTAGCAATCAGAGATTCAAGATTCTAGTATATGCTTCTCTCTGCCCAACTAATCTGAACAAACTATAGTTTTGTTGATAACTCTTCCAGACACAATGCCAGAAATCACTGATGCAAAGGCCTTTGTCCCTGTTGGATTTCCATCACTGTTAAAGTAAAACTACTGACATTATAATTATCCCCTTCTAACCAAATCAGAGCTCCATTGCTGGCCTCAGTATCTTGATGGCGCTCATATATCCACCCAAGATAAAGATCTCTCTCTGCCCATTGGACCTGGCAAACACTGCTGTCAACCAATCCCATTCCACAAGAGCCCTTCTAAGAGGCAAACACCTTCTGCCACTCTGCTGTGATTAAGAAGGTTGTTTGGACCCATTCCTAGAAAATGTGAGATTTTTTTTTTCTTATTCATATACTTATACCTGTCTAGGTCACTGTACCTGTGGTCACATAGAGCTATATCATCCTGCTGATTATATCAGACTTCATTCTTTGCAGAGAATATTCCCCTGTGTGCAACCTTGCTTTTTGCTTGGTACCTCACAACCACAGTCTATACGATATGTTTACACATATCCAAACTCCACCTGTGGACATAAGTCACAAATTTTCCCCTGCCAGACGTGTCTTAGAGTCCATGTTAACCAGGAAACCTAAGTGGATTTTAAGGATTGAGTGTTGCTTAACCCTATACACTAGCTACACATGCCATAGCTTGGGGCCAGTGGGATACTCTGCGACAAAAGAGAAAGTGTTCTTTTCCTTGGCTATTACAAATTAATGCTGTGTAATAATTATAAACTTGAGCAGAGATAAGAAATCTCATTTAGAACAATATTAATTTCTCAGGTTGATTATTAGTATGAACATTATCTTTATTCATGAATTTCTAATACCATATAGGATTTCATTTATTTTAGAAGCATTTTAAAAATTTTTTTAATGTTTTATTTATTTCTGAGAGAGAGAGAGAGAGAGAGAGAGAGAGCGCACGGTCAGGAGAGGGTCAGAGAGAGAGGGAGACACAGAATCTCCCTCTGCAGCAGACTCCAGGCTCTGAGACAGCTGCCCGATGCGGGGCTGGAGCCCACAACCGTGAGATCATGACCTGAGCTGATCACACGCTTAACCGACTGAGCCACCCAGGCCCCCCTAGAAGCTTTTAAAAAGAAAGTAAATTTTATTTTTTTCTTAACATCAACAATACAGATGTATATTGCATTCATATCTATGTACACAGGACTTGTGGTAATTTAGAAAATATATATATAAATCCCAAGGGAAAATGTAAAATACCTTAGTTCCCTAATCCATATATAACCACAGGAAAAGATATCTCATT
This sequence comes from Crocuta crocuta, assembly GCF_008692635.1. Lineage (NCBI taxonomy): Eukaryota > Metazoa > Chordata > Mammalia > Carnivora > Hyaenidae > Crocuta > Crocuta crocuta. The sequence goes on along the minus strand of NW_027527393.1, from coordinate 1,399,670 downwards.
CTAAACTTGAGATGAAAAATTATAGAAACATAAAAAGATGTCATTCTTGATGAGGCAAAAAATTCAAATGAGCATTTAATTATAACTTTTATGACACCAAAATATCATCATCAGCACCATCATCAACAAACTCAGCAACAAAAAAAGAGCATGCTCTAAAAACCTCAGGCCACAAGAAATGCTATCAGAATTCAAGCTGAATTCAAAGCTTTTTTCCATGAAGATAATGAATCTAAAACTTAGGCAAGAGAAGAAGGAAATTAAAATTCATATGAGAAGCATTCTTTCACTGTTTCATATTACTTCATCTATAGAAAAGAGGTAAGTAAAAGACTAAACAGATAAGTTACAGAGTTTTGTTTTGTTTAAATCATCATATGACTAAGAAAGGCGAAAGTGGCTTAAGTCACTTCTACTTTATTGCACTATGTACCATATTAAAAATTTAGAAAGGGACACATCCATGCCTCATAGGCAACAAACGCTTGTTTCAAAATGTAATATAATCCTGTAATTCTAAAATTTTTCCATTGAATAACCATCATTCAAATAAATTTGAAGTCATTATTAGAAAAATAATTCCATGAATTACAGGGTCTGATGTTCTTTAGCTTTATAATAACACTCCCCAGATAATTCTAATTAGCTGGAATTACTAAGGATACTGATAATAAAGTGCTGTGAACTATTAAATTAATAGACCCTAGAAGACAAATGTAGACACAGCTTTTCATACTGCACAGGACGGCTCCATAGCTCACTCTTTCACCAATTTTCAGGAGCAGTAGATGTGAGCATGTATAAACTCTTCAAAATAAACCCCATATGTTGGTAATATTTAGGAAAATCCTTTTATTTTCATCTGCAATATGCTTTTCATGTAATGAAATTGCTGTAATATTATATTACATGATATTAGTCAAACTGGGATTAGAAGCAAAGTCTGGTTTCCTCTTATTGCAGTCTACCTAGACACTCAAAAAAAATCCTGTTCCATATATGAGCAATTTGGACCACAGTTTATGGCATTTTTTTATCTTAAAGGTAAATAACCTATTAATCATTTGTTCAATTCATACACAAATTTACACAGAATGAGGATTAGACTTTAAGTCGCTGGGTTTCTAATTTACTGTTTTCTGAATGCGATGTCACACACAAAGTAAATGTTTCTGGCCAATGTGCAGAACTTTGCAGATAACTGATCAAAAAACAAAGATATTTTGATCAGGTGTTTAGACTACCGCTGTATTAGGTCTCTTGATCTCGAGAAAAAACAAAAGCAACAGGACAGCCCTCTCTATCAGTGTTTTAGAAAAACAAGAGTTACATATTAGAAACAATTAGACACTGTTAAACAAGAATTGTTTAAATGCTCCATTACATTTTTCCAGCTGCATTACAGAATTGTTTTTAAGGAAGCAATCGATGTGATGTGGAACAGTTATAAAAGGCTCTTTGAAAAAGCACAATGAATTCACAAAAGAGGACATGCTTCAAGGAATTGTCCTGTGCAAGGAGCCACCTGCTCCTTTTGAGCATGTATGGGTCTCAATACAGTTGAATCTAAAACAAACAAAAGCCCACCAACTCCCATAAGAAAGTCCCTTTGTTAGGGCTCCTGGGTGGCTCAGTCCATTAAACATCAGGCTCTTTGTTCTGGCTCAGGTCATGATACCAGAGTTTGTGAGTTTGAGCCCTGCATCAACAGCTGACAGTGCAGAGCCTGCTTGGGATTCTTGGTCTCTCTCTCTCTCTCCCACTTGCTTTCTTTCGTTCTCTCTCAAAATAAATAAATAAACATTAAAAACTAGAGAAGAAAGTGCTGTGTGTTGTGAGCAAAGTCTTCCCTCTTAGGGTGCTTGCCACAACTTACCCACAGAGAATCACCCCAACTTCTAGACTCTGCCTTCCTTAACACCTCCTATTAATTCACCCTCAGGTTCAAGCCATTGCCAGTTTCCAAAGAAGGCAAACACCTCCTGAAAAGCTCCACATCCAGCCTCCTGGGGCTTCATTTCTGATGGGAGCTAGAGCCTGGAATGAAGTTAGACATCCAGACCTGAGCATGAGGTGCTCAGGCATGACGACTGGCACCAAGCATACATCCAGGCTTCTTCATGGCCAACTAAATCACGGAAGCTAATGCTAAGGTGACCCAGGTGGCCTGTACCACTTTAGTGGTACATTCCCCCCTCAGCCCCACCGTGATGTTTTTCTGACCCTGTGCCTGAGAATTTCCATTTCCTAGGTTCTGAGGGCTCACTTCCTTCTCCACTCTACCCACTACCTTCTGTCAGCTGAGAGACTGCCTAGCACATGACAGCTTTCTTCCTTGAAGATGGATCTTATACTAAAGTTGTCAAGTCTCTTCATACAAGTCTTGTCACCTGCTCAGACCCTGAATGTCAAGGCCCCCTTTAAATACTCTTCTTGCCTACTCTAATATCCTGATACTGACAGCTTTCAGAACTGGGAATTCTGGATTAGGGGAGTTTTGCTCTACTGAACACTCATGCCGAGACTCTTTGGTGGCCATAGGGTCTGTGGCCAAGCCATCTTCTTTAGTCCTTGCTCTACCTTGGTGAGTAGGATTCTGTTCAGCTTACTTGTCCACATTTGGGGTCTGTACTTGAGGGCTCTCCATGTCTTACATCCAGGTCAGCTTTACTCATCCCAAATTGGTCACTTATTTTTGATACACGCATCCATCACTGGGCCGCTGAGTCAGTACCCCAGAATATCAAGACATCTGCTTCATCTCAAGACACTCATACACATTTTAGCTATTTCACCAACAAATACAAAGGCAGGCTGGTTCTTAGTCCCAATGTAGTGAAGTAGATATTTAAAAAAAAACCTGCTTCAAGAAGTATAATAAAAAATTAATAGAAATTATGGCTCCTGACCTTCTGTTCCCAGCAATCATCTAGCTAGTTGGATGTCTGTGAATTCCTGGAAGATCTACTCTTGGAACTTTATCCCTAAATGATAGTCTTTCTTCCAATCAGCTTCCTGCCTAATATGGAACGTGACAGGCATATCCTGGCTGGATTCTCCCAGCACTTTTCCTCCAGCATTCAGTGGGTCTTCTGAAATCACCAATTTCAAGGACAACCATCATTTCTCCCTCTTGACTTCTAGAAGGCTGCATTAGTCCTGTATACTCTAATGTTTAGATGGCCATCTAGGAGGCCTGAAATGTCAATCTCAAAGTCTTTTGGGTCAGTTCTTTCACACTTTGGCATTGCTTCTTGAAATACACACTTACGGCTTCCTTATGCATTTGGGGGTACTTTACAATAATTGAATGGCTCCTGGATGGGCCTCATTGTGTCAGTTGAGAAAAATAGATATAAAATTTGAACAATTCTATTATACCAGTAAATATATGACCTGTGGCAGGATAAGTCACTCTGATATAACCTTGTGATGTTCTTCCAGTATTTTGTCCCCACTTCAAATTCCAAGAAAAGAGCCGCCAGCCTCTTTGTGCTTCCTTGCCTGGGGTGGGGGATGTGAGGGGGTTGTAACGCTGGGCAGAAAGCAGAAATTGCTATCAGTGAGCCAGAGAAGAGAGTATGTGTGTGTGCACGTGCACATGTGTGTGTATGTGTGTGTGTGTGTGTGTGTGTGTGTGTGTATGTGTGTGTGTTGGGGGATAGATAGCGTTAGTGAGGGTAGTTAGAGAGAGGGAAAGATTCTATAAATTAAGAGTGGGCCCGAAGTCCAGGGATCCCCAAACCATCAGAAGCCTGTGGTTGAGTTTACTGACTCCTTCTTTAAAAAAGCCAAACAGTCTAAATTATCACACTGTGATATCAACATTCATACAGCAGCAAGAGATTGTTGTTTCACTTCTAAGAAACAGCACAAGGTAAATGGATGACAGCAAAGCTCTTCTTTTACATTAACATTGAGATAATCACATCTTAAAAAGAGTTGTGTCTCTATTATAGATTTATATTAACATTCACATAAACTACTCTATTTGCTGCTGAGTATTTTGCCATTTGAATATGTTGAGAAATACAGGTCTGTTGGCTCTTCATAAACATTAGGCACTAAATAAATGTTAAACTCAATATGTATCAATGATAGGAATTGCATATATATATTTGGAAGGCAAAAGCAAATTTTATTTATCTGTCCCTACTTTCCAAACATGATAAAACTAATTTTTTCTAAAGAATAGTATCTTCCAAACCATTTTCCTTCTACATAAACTTCATTAATAGTATTCTTTTTAGATTTAAATTACTTTCTAACCTCATTACTTGTCCTGCATAAACTCTCAAAAATCTGCCAATTCAATTGAAGCACTCAAGCATCCCTTTATGTCTGAAGGATCAGGAAGTCTTAAGAGAAACAATAAGTGGCTTTGTCAGGTAGTGAATAAGGAAGAAATGTCAGCAGTAAGGAATAAACCGTGTTCAATTTTAACATGTAAAAGAACATTTCTTCAACTTCCACTTGATTTAAAATCCAATCACTAGAATGAAGGTCTTTAGAAATTAAGATGTCTCTTCTAGAAGATCAGTATCCTAGAAGGCAGCAATACTGGAAGTAATTGATCTTTTAACCCTAGGGAAATTCAAATCAAAACAAATGAGACAAAAAGAATCCAGTAATGTGTAGGTTCCATGCAGAGGCTTTAAGTCAGTTTTCAGCCTTCAGACTACTGACATTTAGGGTCAGATTATTCAATTCTTTGTTGTTGTGGTCTAACCTGTGTATTAAAGGATGTTTAGCAGTATCCTTGGGACCTACCCACCAGATGCCAGTTGCTCCTCTCTTCTCCTCTCCCCAAACCCTGTGACACTCAACAATATTTCTAATACTCTCAAATGTCCCTCAAGGCAAATTTCCCCCCCTAAAGCCATTGTTTCATCTCATTCCCTTCTAGCTAGTTTCTCAGTGTCATTTCCTTCATGCAGCTGTTTATTGAACAAGAAAGGATTTAATTTTTAATATTTAGAAAAATAAAAAGTTGCAAAGGCTGAACAATGTATTTATATTGGTATCTACAACTAAGGAATGAGTGAAATTCAATGCCATGAATTTTTAGGGGGTTTCTTTCAATGAAGAGAGAGTGTATTTTGGTGGTTAAAAGAATGTTGGGGCTTTAAGATCACTGAGGTCAGGCAACCTAAATAAAAATTTCATTTTTAACATTTAGAAGCTGTGTGACTTTGATTAAGTTAAATTCTGGACACCTCTAGTCTTCATATTAAAAAGTCAGATAACAATATCTCTACTTTACTATAGAAGTCAAATGGGATAACACCCTAAAGGGCAGGCCACATATTAGATAATTAATCTATTATCTTATTCTTATAACCATGAAAATATAAAAATATTATGTGTATGTTCTTTTTTTCCTCAAAATAGCATATTTTTTTTCTCCTAGCTTCTTAATAATTAAACTAGAACTATAGTATTTGGATCATACTCTAGATCCCTAAAAAGTGAAATTCACATTTATTTCAGTTTGCTTTTATAATGAAATAAGGGAATAGAGTAAGCATAAATATAATAGTTATTTCATCTTTTATCCTTAAGATTCTGGCTATATTCTTTTCAAACATAGTAAGTTTGAAGGGGGGACACAATTGACATAATTTAACTGCATTAAAAATTGGACTGTTATTTCTTACAAAACCATCCTGAAACCCATTCATACTAAGCACTTCTCTAAAGCCAATAAATGCATATTATTGATACTAAGTAGGCATGCAGTGTGATATATTACTCAATATTATACTCCAATAGGAATCACCTACAGCACACTATTTTGTATACAACTGAAACTGAGGATCCTCTGATGAGAAACTCAGAAACCATGATTCCTGTCCTTAAGAAGCTAACACTTACAAAAATGAAACTCTAATAAAAGCATATGAAGTATCTGAAAATAATCAAAGTAGAAACAATATCGAGAACTCAGTCATATTTTCCAGGATGCATGATCTCCTCACTTTGCTAAAACATTCCTCTCTTCTATCTCTAGGTAACATGCTCCAGAAACCCTTCGCTCTCTTGTAGAACCTTATAGACCCAGTCAAATCATTTCCCACTTCCAGGAATAAAAAATGATGGTATAGTATGGTTCATCCCTCAGCCAGATTGAAATACTGCCAGATATTTTCCAAGATATCAGGTGTCAGCTTCAATGTTAGGTCTACAGGATACTCCTCCCTGACCTTGCCAACCAGGCTAGATTAGCTCCTTTTGCAGTAAGATTCCTTTCACCCTATACTTTTGCTGTGCTCATTTTCTAAAAATAGTAAATGCTAATGTTTAGAAAAATCTGTCTCCAAAGCATAAGGTTATGTCCAATTTATGAGCCAGCATTTCCAGGTATAGGATTATCAACATCTCATCTGTTCCACAGTTTAGCCAGGCTGCTGCCCTAATCCAGCATTACTGCCCACAGTTCTGGTTTAAGGAGATACACTTACCAATCTACATAGATAACAAATAATTGAACAATCAGTCCACTTATGAATAAATCGAAACTTTGGCAAGTAGCAAAAATGACAGACTAGTTATCTACTAGGCCTATCTAATTTAGAAAATTCTCTATTTTGCTATTGAAAAATGAAATTTATATTTATTATCACTTATATTTAATTTAATTATATTTTAGAAGGAAAAAAGGTAACATTGCTGAAAATTCTTGTGATTTCCTTGATCTTGAAGGCTTCTATAATCTCCAGTATAGTTCATTATTAGTAATAAGACATGCTTGCTTATTTAGTTATCTTGTCAGAGACTTCATTTAGTTTCCTACGTCATATTCAGTTCAACAAACATTTCTTCAAAGTCCAAATATGAGTAAGAAACTGCTCAAGGTGCCTGGCTATAAAACCCAGTGAAGAAAAAGAGATAATAGGTCATTTTAATAATATTAGTAAAATGTACAGGGAAAAAAATGTCTGCAGCCAATCCTGAAGTTCAGTGAAGGATTCCTGGGGAGATGAACATGGAGTAAGCCTTAAAAGATAAGAATTTTTAAAAATAAGATAAGAAGGATTTTCAGGAATGTGATCAAGGCTGTGGAACAGCATGGTGTTTAACTGTAACTAAAGACAATTTAGAATTAGGAGAGCCTAAGTGTGAGGAGTGAGAGTCCCAGAACAAAGAGGTCTGAGAGCCATTCATGGGCTTGTTCATTAACACATCAAAGCAGCATGGTTTCCAGATGTGTATCATTTTGAGAGAGAACTTTTCTAATTAGGCCACGGATGGCCAGACAGATCTCAACAAGGTAAAGGAAGAGAAAAAAACAGCCACTCTTTGACATTATCATTTGATTAATAACGTTGGGCCATCCTGTACAATAGTTTGGAGAAGTCCCATTATAGGAAGTGCAATGAAAAGCCTGTAGTTGTAATATTTCACCTCAGCTCTTGTAATCAAACAGACTAGCAAATAGATGCTGCAATTACTTATTCATGTGAAAACTATTATTCACTTCATTAGATCAATGTTTTCTTGTTCCAAGGTTTTCCTACGGTTTTGCTTTCCACTCTTCGCTTCTAGCTCACAGAGGAATAATTTGCTTGATCTTCCTAAGTAAATAAGATATTCTCCCCAATCAGTCAAAGCAAAGAGATCCCTGGACCCAGGGGGGTACACGTATACACTATCACTTGCATGCGTGGATACAAAGACAGTGCAACCTCAGATTCTGATTTCTAACCATTATCCCAGTTGTTAGAACAGTATACTTAACAGTACTCAGGGGAATGAGTAAGCTTGATGTTTAATGCAAACCAGCTTATTGAAAAACAGGATCACTTCATATTATATTACAAAGCAATAAAATAAAAAAGGAGGCCCAAGGGAGATATTTAATGTATATTCACAGAATTTATCTCATAGGGGGTCGGTTGTGTAATTACTAAGGTAAGTGGAACAGGATTTCCAGCAAAACTATGTAGACTATGAAATATATCTGTGTAAAACTTGAATACAGATCATATTAAAAATAGGCTTCAGGGGCGCCTGGGTGGCTTAGTCAGTTAAGCGTCCGACTTCGGCTCAGGTCATGATGTCACAGTTCGTGGGTTCGAGCCCTACATGGGGCTCTGTGCTGACAGCTAGCTCAGAGCCTGGAGCCTGCTTCGGATTCTGTGTCTCCCTCTCTCTCTGACCCTCCCCTGCGCACACTGTCTCTCCCTCCTTCAGAAATAAAACATTAAAAAATTTTAAAAGTAGGCTTCAAAGAAGAGTAAAATTCACATTCTGATTAAATAATTCTATACATGTATACTTTTGATAGGTAGCATACATATTTTTTATAATTAAATGAACATTTAATTTAAACTACATGAATAAATACATATAATGTGCACATTTCAAAGTTAAAATAATAAAAAAAAGTTAGAATACTAGACCTTATTTAGATTCAGAAGGCATCATATGATTATACATAGGGCTCCTGATCAACTGTGATCTACATAGGTCTTATTCACAAATGTAAGTTTTAAATAAGTAAAACACTCAATATTTCTAGAATTAGATTAAGTAATGTTCAAACTGAAAATTCATTTAGACAGACTAAAAAGTTTAAAATCATCTAGCCAACATGTTTCTAGTATATAATACTTTTTAATGAACGGTTGGGTTGACTTGACATAATAAAAGTGAGTAGGTTTTCAACCACACTGATCTTCTTAGACTACTTTTAAAGAAGAATCTTTAACTTTTTCATTACACTTATAATAATAGAGCTAATGCTGTGGACTAAATGCTTGTGTTCCCCTAAATTTCACATGTTGGAGTTCTAAATCCTCCAGTATAATGGAATTTGGAGACTGGGCTTTCCAGAGTTTATTGCATTTGAATAAGGTCATGAAGGTGGATTCTAATGATTATACTGGTGTCCCTAAGGGACCAGATACATTTAATTATTCAATTGGAAGCCAGCTCCAGTGGTTCCTGCCCAGTTAAAGCTGAAATTCTAATAAAGCTCTCAAATGAGCTTCAATGAACTCTCAAATTCTCAGAAAGCTCTGATCTGTGATCTTTTTTTACCTGCTTTCTCTTTCTTAGTCCTCAAAAAAAAAAAAAAAAAAAATCTAACATGTAGAGTTCTGTTGATCTTTATCTCATGATTGTCTTAGGAACCAATGAAAAGACAGTTTCTGGAAAATAAGAAACAGTAAAGACCCAATTACCCCCAGGCCTTTTTTATTTTTCTTTTTTTAAAGTAGGCTTCATGCTCAGTGTGGAGGCCAATATGGGGCTTGAACTCAAGACCCTGAGATCAAGACCTGAGCAGACATCAAGAGTTGGATGCTTAACCAACTGAGCCACCCAGGCATATCCAGGCCATTTTAGTTATTACATCAAATACTAACTAAAAAGTACTCCAGAATTGGGATAGGAAATAAAAACTCAATGAGATAGAAGGCTTCAATCCTCAATTTTTAATCTACATGAGGAAATAAACCTTAAGTATATGAAATGACTAGAAAATAAATCTCTAGTTCTCTGAGTGGTAAGTGGTAGAGTGTTAGTAGAGGTACTGTAAATATTCACAAGAGGAAAAGATAAGTGTTATTAAGGCCATATTAGTATTGTGTGGCATATGATAGACTACAGTTCTGTCCAGACATAGCAAAGCATGAGAAACACAAAAACCCAGTTCCATATATCAAATGACTTGCTTGCCGGTTAAAGTCAGACACTTAAAATCACATAAACATTGGATTTCTCTATTTCAATTAATTTCTTTTAGACAAGAAAAATCTCAAGAAAACGGATGATGTTAAATGCAATCCTTTTCCCCAGTGTTCTCTCTGATGTGTTCTAAAAGGTGCCTTATATAATGTAGCAGGAATGTGGCTGTAAGTGTTTTTAATACAACTACAACAGTCCTCTTTATATAGTTTTCTATGTCACTATTCTTTAGGGTGTTTTATAGGAAGAGAAATAATTCAATCAATACTCCCATCTTATAAATGTTTCTAGAACAATGGATTTTATATGAAACTTCATTTACTTAAACTTATATTGGACAAGTATACCAAAGTACACATATTTCTGAATCTTGGAGAAGAATGCTATCTCTCCTCTGTTAAAAGGATTACTCTAAAATATTTTTAATACATTAATAACAACTAATGTTTGTTGATAGCTAATTATGTACTAGTTGTTCTTTTAGTTGCTTTACCAAAATTATTTAATTTAACCCTCATAACAACCCTATGAGGTAAAGGTTAAGCATCTTGCTCAAGGTCATAGGAAGCAGTGGATCCCAGACATGAATCTGGGAGTGTGATTTTAGAGCTCATATTTCATCACTACTTTCTATACCCCAATTATCTTGACAGCATCATTACAATGATAAGCTGCTCATCTGAAAGTGCACAGGGATCCAGTCCTTCTTGTGCTGGGACTGTACATGTATTTTTCTAATCTTAGATGCATGCAGGTTTCCATAAACATATATACCAAATCAAACTTGAGTTTACAGATTTGAAGGGGAAGAATTTCAATGTTTTTAAGTAAGCTTTAAAAAAATGCCCAGAGGGAATCATGCAGCTAAGATCTGCACAACATTTATAACATTTAAGCAGATGAGAATTAGGGACTATAAGACTTTAAAATTCATACTGGCAGGAAGCTGCAAGCAGTGATGATAAAAGAAAACAAAATGATGCAAATTTAAGTGGATTAAATAGAGAGAAAAATCAGTGGTGGTGGTGGGGGGAATCTTTAATCAAGCCAAAGTGCTGAAGACAATAGAGGTTGATGATGTAGAAATGGTTAATAGCTTTATATCTACTGAGATCAGCCCTATTCAGGTGACTTTTTTTCAGTTTTTCTAGTTCTTGATAACTTTACTCTGGTAAGCCAAGAATATGTAGTCTGGTAGGACTGAGATGAACTCCACATAAAGAAAGAATTTTATCTAAATAGGCTCAAAATTTGAGAGCTAGAAAGGAGTTTAGATATCATCCAACCCCATCAGGAAATACATGAGACTGAAAGAGGTTAATTAAGCTTTCTCAAGGTCACTCTAAAGTTGATTAATGTAAGCTTGAGTAAGATAGTTATGTAGTGGCAGAGTGCATAGTGAAATTAAAAAAAAAATCTAACATGCAGTGTTACATAAAGGAAAAGACTACAGGAAAAAAAATCTCTTTAATATTGCCTTTAAGTCTTTTTGAAAATCAGCAGCAAAGAGATTATAAAAGATGGCAAATTATAATGAGCATTAAAATACTTTTACAGAAAAATGTTCCTTATATATTTTCTAAACTCTGATGATTTCTGAATGTTCTCAATATATCTGGAGATGAAGCCAACCACCGAGTTGTTCTTCTCAACTTCTCACCCCCTGGGAAAGACGTAAAATATAAAATATAGGCAATTCAGAATTTTGGGCATCCAGAGAAATGCTCTTTTGCTTCCTTCACACAGTACCTGAGGAGAAAGGATATATGGCCTGCAGATATCAAGAACACTAAACTGTTTAAAAAACAAAAGAAAATGAAAATTAAGATTAACAAAGCACACTGCATGAGGAAAATTAAAATGCAAAGATGAGGGGCGCCTGGGTGGCTTGGTCGGTTGGGCGTCCGACTTTCGCTTGGGTCATGATCTCGCGGTTCGTGGGTTCGAGCCCCGCGTTGGGCTCTGTGCTGACTGCCAGCTCAGAGCCTGAAGCCTGTTTCAGTCTGTGACTCCCTCTCTCTCTGACCCTCCCTGCTCACGCTGTCTCTCTCTCTCTCTCTCCTAGAAATAAATAAAACATTGGGCTAATAAATCCCTTTCCCCCTTGAAAAAAAAAAATGCAAAGATGAGAACAGTTTTAGGTGAGAGGGAATACGATGCCCTGAATGAGTCTGCACTCTAGATTGTGGACTGAAGCATAAAGCCCCTAGTGGAAAGGAATGGGAGATTGAGATTTGGCTGTGATAAGGGAAAGAAAAGTAAGGGGACAAAAAAACAGAAGGTAGAAGAGATGGACTTCAATGCACGTGAAATAGGGAACCACTGAAATCAGTAGTGTGATGTAAGCGTGATTTGTGAGAAGTGGCAACCTGATAGTAAGTGGATTACTGAAGTGAGGCTGAAGTGTGGGAGACTACTTCGCAGGGGAAACAAAGCTCCAGCTGGGTGCTCATCTGTGAGAGAATAGGTGACTGGCTTGCAGTAAACGATTCAGAACTTGATAATGAGATTCTGTTCCACTCAGCCAATTTGTAGGAAAAAAAATATTTTCAGATTCTCCACCATCTTTGATGAAAAAAAAACAAAAACAATGTTTAGAGACTATGTCTTCATGAAACTCAGGTTTCCCATTATCTAGGTAGTTTAACCAGTAATCATATTTTTATCAATCAAATCTCCTCTAACTCAAAAATTCACATTCTTTGATATAAACATATAGATATAAACATATGGGCAAACTATAACATGGCATTAAACGAAGATTCTTGCAATCATATCCTACATTTTCCACGTAGGGCCTCAAGTGATTATGCTTTTGCTTTAATAATCTTCCTAATTTGTAGACTTGGATTACTCTTTTGGTCTGGTGGATTATAATGTGGTCACAAACTTTTATATAGCATATGGCTTCCTTAGATCTCACAATACATTGCTTAGGATTCATTTAAAATCAATTTAATGTTTATTTCATATTCAATTTGTTAGCCTTTTTACCTTCAGTTTGGTCACAAAGACCATATCAACAATTACAGCAATATAGCACGACAAGTACAGTATGCTATACTAATTTCCAAATTAAATGTATTTAAAATACAATAGGTTATTAAATTCTTATGACTCAGATTTAAACAACTGTGCAATTGGAAGAACCTGTGGATGTTAACCTGATAATACAATGGTTTATGTGTACCATTTATTTATAGCTTACTACTTGCCAGGCCTAGTGGTATAGGTCTTATATTCATTACCTCACTTAATTCTTCAAATAACTCTGTGAGGTACTACATATTAGTCTTCATATTTTATAGGTAAGTAAACTGAATTATCATTTACCAAGTAATATGTATACACAACATGCTGAGCACTTTGAGTGTTTCGTGACTAATCTTAACAAAAGAAACAACAAAACAGAGGTAGGCTGTATCTTTATCCTTCTTCACTGAGATGAAGAGAATTTAAGTAACTTGCATAGTTTTTAAGTGGCAAGACCTAGCTCAGAGAATTTCAGTAGCTTTCTGAATATACAACAGAACATAGATTTAGAAAGACGTACACTGACTTAGAAGCTCTTGTCTCAAACACTATAGCAATTGTCACTTAACCTGACTCTTGCCTCTAGATGGACAATTTTCTGAATATCCAGAACAGGGTTATAACTCCACTATAAATTTACACAAGAGATGTTACAACTTCCTATAACTATATTCAATTATATCAAAGCCACAATTTTAGCCAGAGTTTATACCCACACATACTAAGTTTTTGCTGTTAGGATTAAACATCCTGAAGCCATTTTCTTTCATATTAGAGAGACTTTGACCTCTTTCTCTGTCCTCCTACCAAAACTGTGATTTAGATGAAGGTTCTAAAACAAGGTTATGTTTAGAAGGGCTTAAGGCAAAAGCAAAATTTTTATAAATGTCTCAAAACAAAACTACCAAAGCATTCTTGTAAGAAATGACACACTTGTAACTTGTCTACTCGACAATGATACTGCAAATATGTACAAAGCGTCTGTTAAATGGTTAGTATTTTGAATACCATGGATATAAATAGTTTCTTAACTTTAGAAAATCAATATTGAGATGGGAGAAGAAGGGTATAATGGAATACACACATGCAACTACCTATAAAACAGTCTGTATAATAGCAAACTAGTTAAGAGGAAAGACTGAAAGTGAATTCTTAAGTTGAACAATGAATGACGCAAAGCCACTTTACTATCTGGATAAGACTATGAAGCTTACCTCAACTGTATTTCAGATTTCTCATCTATGAAATGGGGGTAAGAGTAGTCACTTTATAAGGTGATATTGAGAACTAGCCAAGATAATGCCTGTGCCTGACAGTAACTAGCTAATATGTTTTACTTATTATCATGGAAAGTGCTAAATTGTATGAACAAAGTTCTATGGTAACCCAGAAGAAAGGTCAATCTATTCTTTCTAGGGAAGAGAAGCGGGCAGTTAGGGATTTTTTTTTTTTTTGCAGAGTTCTACATTTGCCCTGTCTCTTCACTTGGTTGTATGGAGGAGAAAGTATAAATATACTCTAGGGAGAAGTAATCACCTAACTAAGGGCATGAATGGAAATGTATGGCCTACTGGTGAAGTGGCCATGCTCCAGTAAGAAAGAACATAGGGTTATAATAGTAGGGTTAAAAAGGTCAATGAAAGAAGTAGTAAGAGACTGAATATAAAGAGAGAACCAAAAGAAAGATAATAAAAATGTCTGCCAGAAAGAATCCTCTAATGTCAACTGAGTTAGTAGATGCTAAATAACTCAAAGGAAAAGGCCATGACTCTTCAGGCCTAGAACTAGTTTGCTAGATAGAATAATGGCTTCTTTAAATTAAGTATTCAACAAATGCTTATTGGATAAAATTGATATTTTTAAAATATCTATCTATCTATCTATCTATCTATCTATCATTCTATCATCTATCTTATTTTTGAGAGAGAAAGAGAGAATGGTAGAGAGTGAGTGGGGTAAGGGCAGAGAGAAGAAGAGAGAATCCCAAGCAGGCTCTGTGCTATCAGCACAGAGCCAAACACAGTGCTCAAACTCATGGATGGTGAGCTGAAATCAAGAGTTGGCTGCTTAACTGAGTGAGCCACCCAGTCATCCCTAAAACTGATAAATTTTAACCATAGTAAGAGAATCACCAACATTGTTTTTGTTTTTGTTTTAATTTTTTTTAATGTTTTATTTATTTCTAGGAGAGAGAGAGAGACTGCGTGAGCAGGGGAGGGTCAGAGAGAGAGGGAGTCACAGACTGAAACAGGCTCCAGGCTCTGAGCTGGCAGTCAGCACAGAGCCCAACGCGGGGCTCGACCCCACGAACCGCGAGATCATGACCTAAGCGAAAGTCGGACGCTTAACCGACTAAGCCACCCAGGCGCCCCGAATCACCAACATTGTTATGTAGCTTCTGCTGAATATATTCTGTGAGCAACAACTGAGTGATAATACCTTGCCTTTATTTGGTTCACTCTGTTGCTAACTTCACAATTCTATCTTAAATACATAAATTAATACTCTTTAATTAGATCAAAAAGAGTGTATCATCGGCATTTTTTTTTTTCAAATACTCTATCTCATTTGAAGCGGGAGAGAGTTCACACATTTCTTATAAAAACTCACATTTCTTTCATTTAAACTTAACTACCCAAATAGTTAAGCAATCTATATATCTGTTAATATTCAACATAAAAGCATACCATTTATTTCAAAATAAATGATATAATGTCTTCAATGAATTCAGTGCATCTGCATTAGCATGGGTAATCAATGGTGACTTCAAAGTAACTCATATAGCCCATTTGAAGGCTACAACTATGCATTGCATTTAATTTAATCAAACATGGTACATATTACTAATTCGGTTGATAGTTACTAACCTGAATGTCCAATTTCAAAAGAAATTAGTACTGAAATAGATGATATATCAATTCAATGATGACTGGCTGACCTTGTTTTATATTCAATCAAAATTATTATACCATAGTTAATTTCAGCTATTTTCACCATAATTTTACTAAGCATTTCTTGAAGACGTAGGGAATATTATTCAAAACGTTAAAGTATTTGCAAAAGTCCTATGGGTAATACCTAAGCAACATTTCCCACTTTTACACTACAATGAAATCATATGAAAATGAAGCTTCCTAATGCTAATGTAGAATATAAACAATGTATCCAGGTACTTATATGTAAATTTTATGAACTCAAGAATATTATACATACAAGTTCAGAAGATTTTAGCACATAAACTGTATCAGATACTTTGCTAAACAGAAGCCAAGGCTTGTGCATAATGTGTCATATGTAAAGCGGCTCAATATCTTATGTAGCTAATCAATACATCAATATTGTTTTCTTCCTATGGACTCTGCTTAAATCATTAAATCCCATGAGTACTATCTTGACTTCTGTTTTGGTCAGGTTCCACTACTGCTACAGAAAGCAAAGGTACTGAAGATGACTCTTGAGCAGGTAAAACCTCTTTAGCAGGTAAAACCTAGACACATCATTTTTTGGAACAACGAAAAACTTTTTAGTAACCAAACTGCTTAGTGGGTGAGTTAACAAGTGACAAAAACTGACCTCAGAACTAAGTCAATTTTCCATTGCCCAAGTTCATTTACTTGCCAGTGTTCTGAATTGTGATTTTTGTAGCAGCAACTTACTCTACAAATAACTGAATTATTTTTTCTGTGAGGTACATGCAGACATTTGAAAACTTCATGTTACTCATCTGCTTTATTACGGCTGCTTTTAGGGATGTGTGATTCTACCATAAACCGTTTATTCTGAAGGAAATCCTAAATGTGAAAACGAAACCGTGTGTAATATAAACACTCTCTAATAATTGTGGTAAATACTTATGTTGTACAGTTTGAGATTCCACAGGGATATTACAATTAAATGAATTCCACTGGAATACAATCTTCAGAGTGTTAACTGACATTGTCAGCTGTGTATGTTCTCAGACTATAGCTAAAACATTTTCCTACACATGTTTCCCAAACATTTTCCACCACTGACTACAGGGGGTCAGTAGTATGCCAACTATTTATGTCTACGGATACTAACAAAGTATGTTAATTTGGTTAAGATACTCAAGATAAATACAGTATATAGAATTTTTATGTGGAATTATTTCACTACTATTGCATAAGCAATTACATTTTCTGTCTAGTTATTTAGATTTTTTTTAGGGCAGCTTTAGGTTTACAACCAAACTCAAATGAAAGTACAGAACGTTCCCATATCCCACCTCGGTTCTTACACAAACACACACCTCCCCCATATTAACTTCTCACACTGACGTGGTATATTTGTTGCAATCACTGAACCCACACTGACACATCATTATCACCCAAAGTCTATGGTTTACATTATCGTTCACTCTGAGCATTATAGATATTGTGGATGTGGACAAACATATAGTGACATGTATACACCATTACATGTGCACCACCCATTCCATCATTCCTTTCACCCAACCCTTGGTAACCACTGATCTTGTTATAGTCTTCACAGTTTTGCCTTTTTCAGAATGTCATATATCCGGAATCACAGAGTATGCAGCCTTTGCAGATCCACTTCTTTGACTTAGTAATGTGCTTTTAAGGTTTATTTCTATCTTTTCAAGACTTGATGGCTTACTTCTTTTAAAAATTGAATAATGTTCCATTGTTGGAATGTGCCACAGTTTAGTAACATTCAACTATTGAAGAAAAATTTGGTTGCTTCCAAGTTTTGGCAACTATAAATAAAGCCACTATAAACATCCATGCACAGATTTTTGTGTAGACATATATTGTCAACTTCTTTCAGTAAATACCAGGAGCACAATTGCTGGCTATTATAATAAAAAGCATATTTAGTTTTGTAAGAAACTGACAAACTGTCTTCCAAAGTTGTACTTTCCTGCATTCCATTTAAAATTTTTTTTTAATGTTTATTTATTGTTTGAGAGAGTGGGAGACGAGCGTGAGTGAGGGAGGGGCAGAGAGAGAGAGGGAGACACAGAACCCAAAGCAGGTTCCAGGCTCTAGCTGTCAGCACAGAGCCTGACGTGAGGCTGGAACCCACGAACCATGAGATCATGACCTGAGCTGCAGTTGGATGCTAAACTGACTGAGCCACCCAGGAGCCCTGAGTTTGCTCTTTCTAATAGGGGTGCAGTAGTGCCTCACTGTTGTTTTAATTTGCATTTCTGTGATGATATATGCTGTAGAGAATCTTTGCATATACCTATTTGAACATCAGTGTATCTTCTTCAGCGAGGTGACTATAAGCTCTTTGCTTATTTATTTAGGCTCATTTTTTTGAATTAAGTTTTTCATTGTCGTACTGTTGTGTTTTAGGTGTTCTGTTCTTTTGCAAATATTTTCTCCTAGTGTATGGCCAGATTTTCATTATCTTCACAGTATCTTTAACAAATCAAAAGTTTATACTTTATTTTCATTTTATTATTTTTTTAGAGAAAGTGAGAGTGAGGAGAGAGGCAGAGGCAGGAGGAGAAAAAGAGAGGGAGGGTCCCTGAAGGGTGGCCGATGTCGGCGAAGGAGGGGTGAGAGAGGCCTGAGAGTCTCTCTGGTCACCAGGCAGGCATCTCCGCCCTGACTGGGGCTCAACTTCATTTTATAAGTGTTTAAGGGACAGCACAGAAGTGGCATTTGCCTTAGACAATGATTTCTGATAACAAACTTCTTTGATATGTAAGAATTTCCCAGAACATAGATTTGTAGAAGACTCCTGCATAACCTTTATCAGTAATGAGATAGGTGATTTAGATGCTTATCCTATGGGGAAGAAGGTATCTTTAGCATATCAGACAATGTTTTTAACATAAAAGGGTGAGGTTACTTCTCTGTGAGCAAAGGTCAAACAGGTCTTTCAGACACCTCTGCTCCCATAATCACAAAAGAAGAGGTTCCTCAATAGGTTCCTCCACAGGGAGCAATCAGCATATTCAAGGCCAGAATAAGTTACTCCAATACTTGATAATAAATGCCTTGGGGTGGGGGGTGGCCAGTGCTCCAAGCAGAAACAATTGGGTGGGGGTGGATATCTGCCCTTAAGTCTAAATTAGGCTCTTTGTCTCAGGGCTAGACTCAAGCCCCCTTTATTATCTAAGTCTTGGATCTGCAAGGCCCTTAGGAAGAGCCTTTTAACAATCACCCACAATGTTTTCATCTGAAATCTCTTTGGAAAAGGCAGTGATATGCTTTTCCTTATGAGCAATCTGTGTGGGGAATATTGGTCTGACCTGGAATATTGTGAGGCCTTGGTCAATATCAGCAGCCTCATTTCCAACGTAAGCCAGTAGTAGCAGAAGGAGACACCAGTTTTTGTTTCTCATGGCAGGAGCTGTACAAATGCTGCCATTTCCTCGCTGTGACTGTCATCCAGCGAGGCCTGTGTGGCTCCCAGCAACACTCCATGCTCAGCACAGAGCCAGATGTGGTGCTCATTCCCACAACCATGGGATCATGGCCTGAGCCAAAATCAAGAATTGGATGGTCAACTGACTGAGCCACCCAGATGCCTCAAAAATTTTTAACTTTAGTGAAGTCTAGCTAATCAATCTTTTCCCCACAGATCTTACTTTGATACCGTTTCTAAAAAGTTATCATTATTTCAAGGTCACCTACATTTCCTCTTATGTTATCTGCTAGGAGTTTTACAGTTTAGTGTTTTCTTAAGTTTGTGATCTATTTTAAGTTACTTTTTGTGAACTTTGTAAAGTGTGTCTAGATTCACTTTTTTGCTTCTAGATGTTCTCTTCTTCCAGCACCATTTGTTGAATAGACCATCTTTGCTCAATTGAATTGCTTTTGCTTCTTTATCAAAGATCAGTTACTATAATCATGTGAGTCTATTTCTTGGCTCTCTTTTTTCTTCCATTGATCTATTTCTCTGTGTTTTCACTAATATCACACCATCTTGATACCAATAGCTTTATAGCAAGTCTTGAAGAAAGCACAAGTCTGTTTACTTTGTCCTTCAATATTGTGTTGGCTATTTTGGGTCTCTCTATATAAACTTTAAACTCAGTTTGTTTGGGTACCTGGCTGACTCAGTAGTGGAACATGCAACTCCTGATTTTGGGGTTGTGAGTTTAAGCCCCATGTTGGGTGTAAAGATTACTTAAATAAATAAAACCTTAAAAATAAATAAGTAAGTAAATTCAGTTTACTGACACCCAAAAAATAATCTCCTATGATTTTTATTAAGATTGCATTAAATCTATAGATCAAGTTGGAAGGAACTGTTATCTTGACAATATTTCTTCCTATCCATGAACATTATGCTTTTCTTCATTTATTGGGTTCCTTGATTCCTGAAATAAGAGTTTTATGGTTTTTCTCATATAGATGTACATATTTTGTTAGATTTATATCAAAGTATTTCATTTTGGGTGGTGTTAATATAAATGGTACTGTGTTTTCAGTTTTAAATTCCATCTGTTCATTGCTGGTATATAATTTATTGATTGGCTTCTGTATATTAACCTTATATCTTTCAACCTTGCTATCGTTGCTTTTTATTTCCAGGCTGTTTTGAAGGGGAGGGGGTGGTGATTCAAATTTTGTATATAATTGTCTGCAAACAAAGGCAGTTTATTTCTTCCTTCCCAGACTGTATAACTTTGATTTTCTTATCTTACTGCATTAAGTAGGATTTCCAGTATGATGTTAGGAAGAATTGGTAGGAGAATACATCCTTGCCTTATTCCTGACCTTAACAGGAAAGCCCTGAGTTCTCTCCATTAAGTATGATGTCTGCTGTAGGATTTTGTAAATGTTCTTTATCAAGTTCAGGAAGTCCTCCTCTATTTCTAGTTTGCTAAAAGTTTCTATTATGTATGGATGTTAGATTTTTAAAATATTTTTATGCATCTATTAATATGATCATGTGTTCTTCTTTCTTTTGCCAGTTAATGTGATGGATTGCTTTAATTGATTTTGAAATTCTGAACCACTCTTGCATACCCAGGATAAATGTCACTTGATTGTATTGTGTAATTCCTTGCATACATTGATGAATTTGATTTGCTAATATTTTGTTGGGAATTTAAAAANAGAGAGAGAGAGAGACAGAGAGAGAGAGAGAGGGAGAGAGAGAGAGAATCTTAAGCAGGCTCCACACTTACAATGGAGCTGAATGTGGGACACAATCTCATGCCCTGGGATCATGGCCTGAGCTGAAATCAAGAGTCCGACACTCAAATGACTGAGCCACCCAGGCACCCAAGGATTTTTACATCTATGTTCATGAGAGTTATTGGTCTACAGTTTTCTTGTACATTCTTTGGTTTTGGTATTAAAGGATGCTCAGTCACAGAATGAGTCAGGAGTATTTTCTCTACTTGTATCTTCTGAAAGAAACTGTAGAGAATTCATATTTCTTAAATGTTTCATAGACTTCACCAGTGAATCCATTTGGTCCTGATCTTTTCTATTTGGGAGAAATGTTAGTTATTGACTCAAATTCTTTTATAGATATAGTCCTCTTCAGGCTGCTAATTCCTTCTTGTATGAATTTTGGCAAATTGTATCTTTCAAGAGATTGATCTATTTCATCTAAGTTATCAACTTTATGGGAATAGAGCTCTTCATAGTACTCCTTTACATGCATTTTAACATTCATAGGATCTGTCCTAATGATCAGCAAGTTCGCCTTAATTATACCCCTGGTAATAATCATCATCCTCCCCTCCAAAAAAAGAGGGAAATCATCTATAATATCCATAGGAAGCAAAATAAGAAAAGGAAACAAATAGCAATGCCAAAAAAGGCCCATTGCTTATGGTCTGTTATTGTTATTTATCTCTCACTAGCTCATTATTGTTATGTCTAATATCACTGGTTTCTCCAAGAAATCAGGGAGCAAGACTATGAATATAGATCCAGAATATATGATTCTAAAATTTATAGTTTGTTTTGTTAAATAACTCTACAGTAATTAATTATAATTTAAGCACAAAATTCCAGTCATTACCATCATGAAATTTTTATATGAGTGGGGTACATGACAACACTGGGAACAGATGTGAAAACACCCATGATAAAGAATAACTAAAAATTATTGAGCTTTTTAACATTGAAATATTTATTGAAATATGAAGTAATTTGATCAATATGGAAATGGTGACCTATAATAAAGAAAATCCTCAACCTCTTGGAAAGCAGGGAACTGAAAGTTATTTTACTTTTAAGACATAGGACACTGACAATATCTAGTACGAACACAGAGTGCACAGAAGGAAGACTATGATCCTTTTAGTTTTGTACTTGCATCTAGAAAAATAATTTTAATTGGGAAATATAGGAGATGGAAGATAGTTTTTTTCAATTGCTTTAATACAGTTTCCCTTCATAAAAGTAAAAGAAGATTTGATAAATCTTTGTCACCTTTTATTCACAACTAAAGTTTAGTAAGCACTTATGTTGGACACTTTGTAGAGCTCTTGACATGTAAGATCTCCAGGGTAACGGGTAACTGTGTTTATTCACATAATCACCATAAGTAGTGCTTGGCAGGGTTGGCTAGGAAGACAACAAAGTAGGAGGACCCTAAGCTCGCTTTGTCCCAGGAATACAACTAGATAACACACACAACAGCATAAACAACCCAGAAAACAACCCAAAGACTGGCAGAACTCCAAAACTAAAGCTAGGGAAGAGGCCACATGTAAGAAGGTATGCATGGCAAAGATACAGTTTGCAAGGAAAAGAGATGGTGGCCATCCACAATGTAGAGGGAGCAAATGGTGCAGAGAAGGCCAGAAAACAGACTTTCACACTGGAGAATGCACAAACAGAGGAGATGAATTCTCATGATATTTGCCTTTGAAAATGGAAGTGGCCAAAATTAATGGGTTCTGGGAGAGTCCAGAGTACATTATGAAGCAGAATCTTCACCCTTATAGAGACAGCAGGACAAACAGCCTATGCAGACACAGCCAAGGACAAGCAGTTTAAAAAATCCTGGGGGCAGATGGGAGAGAGAATGATTTGCTAATCTTAGTGCATGGGCCAGAGAAATATGGGTTACAGGACAGCCTTTAGGGAATAAAGGAGCTGGCAGATGCCATTTCCCCAACCCCAGCATAAACAACCACCATTTGCAGGAATCATGATGGATATACTTAACTTTTTTGCACCAAGCTCCTCCCCCTTTCCCCACTTTCACAGATCCGCTCTTCTCATTCATGCCCCCCTCAGTCCTGATGCTGCAGACTCCTCCCTCAGGAGACCAACGCAAACCCTACCAACACATCTCCTGACCCTCACACTCCATAGGACCTCACCTCCAATGGTGGTAGGTCTCCTTTATCAAGCAGACCACTGCACACTTTGTTAAATTGCAAACCATCCCTACTGGGAACCAAACACTGCCTACAACAGGCAAGGTGAGCCTCTGTAGACAGATGCATTGAAGAAAAAAGAGGCCAAGACTCAACAGAAGAGAACACACAAAACACAGGAGATGCTCCCTGAAGCACCAGGCCTTGAAGAACAGGAGACACTGCACTGCAGAGCACTATAGGCCTCTTCTTCATAAGGTTCTTATCATTAAGCAAGAGAGAGAGCTGACTTTCCTAATATACAGAAACAGATACAGAAAGTCAGACAAAATGAGGACAGAGAAATATCTCACAAATGAAAGAACAGGCCCAAACCACAGCAAGAAACCAAAGCAAAACAAATAAGTAATATTACCTGATAGAGATTTAAAGTAATGATCACAAAGACACTCATTAAACTTGAGAAAAGAGGACATCAGTCAGGTCCCTAACACAAAGATAAGAAAGAACCAATCACAGATCAAGAACACAAAATTAAATTAAAAACATTTCATAGAATAAATAGCAGGCTATATGAAAAAGAGGAATGAATTCATGACCTGGAAGACAGAGTAATGGAGAGTAACCAAACTGAGCAAATGAAAGATAAGAAGATTGTACAAATTGAGAGTAGTCTTTGGTAACTCACTGACTCTGTCAAGCATAATAACATTTGCATTATAGGAATCTCAGAAGAAGAGAGAAATAAGAGGACAGAAAATGTTTTTGAAGAAATATAAGCTGAAAAGTTCCCTAATTTAGGGAAGGAAACAGAGATCAAGATCAAGGATGCACAGAGATCACCCCAAAAAAACTCAATCCAAGGAGGTCCACACCAAGACACATAGTAATTAGAACAGCAAAAAGTAGCAGTAAAGAAAAAAAATTAAGCATCAAGAGAAAAGAAAGCAGTTACATACACAGGATACAGCATAAGACTATCAACAGATTTTTCAACAGAATAGCAGGTCAGAAGGGAGTGACATGATATATTCAAAGCACTAAAAGAGAAAATTCAGCAGTCAAAAATATCTAGCAAAGCAGGGGCGCCTGGGTGGCTTAGTCGGTTAAGCGTCAGACTTTCGCTTAGGTCATGATCTCGTGGTTCATGGGTTCGAGCCCCGCGTCGGGCTCTGTGCTGACTGCCAGCTCAGAGCCTGGAGCCTTTTTCAGAGTCTGTGACTCCTTCTCTCTCTGACCCTCCCCTGCTCACGCTCTCTCTCTCTCCTACAAATAAATAAAACATTTAAAAAAATATCTAGCAAAGCTATCATTCAGAATAGGAGAGATAAAGAGTTTCTCAGACAAACAAAAACAAAAATGGCTCATGACCACTAAGCAACCCCTACAAAAAATACTAAAGAGGACGTAGGGAGGAAAGACCTAAATGAGAGTATAAAAAATATAAATAAATAAATAAATAAATAAATAAATAAATAAATAAAAGCAGTGAATATTTAA
>NW_027527393.1:1374834-1375138 GCF_008692635.1 Crocuta crocuta | reverse complement strand
GTTTTGATGGTTTCCTGTCTCACATTCAGGTCCCTTATACATTTTGAGTTTATTTTTGTGTGTGGTGTGTGTTGTGTGAAGAAAATGATCTAGTTTCATTCTTCTGCATGTTGCTGTCCAGTTCTCTAGCACCATCTGTTAAAGAGGCTGTCTTTTTTCCATTGGATATTCTTTCCCACTTTGTCAAATATCCCTTCTTTTCAAACTATTCCAAACAATGCAAGAGGAAGGAAAATTTCCAAATTCAATCTATGAGGCCAGTATCAACCTCATACTAAAACCAGACCAAAAAAAAAAAAAAAAA
>NW_027527393.1:1366077-1374459 GCF_008692635.1 Crocuta crocuta | reverse complement strand
ACAAAAAAAAAAAAAAAAAAAGAAAAAAAGAAATGAAAGTAAACTACAGGCCAGTATCACTCATGAATATAGATTTAAGTATCCTCAACAAAATATTAGCAAACTAAATACCACAATACATTAAAAAATCATACACCACAACAAAGCAGGATCTATTCTTGGAATGCAAAGGTGGTTCAGTATTCACAAAACTATCAATGGGACACATTGCATTACTAAGAGAAAAGATAAAAACCATACAATCATTTCAACAGATGCAGAAAAAGTACATATTCACTCATGATAAAAACCCTCTGCAAAGGAGATTAAGAGAGAACATAACATAATAAAGGCATTATATGAAAAACCTACAGGGGGCCCTGGGTGGCTCACTGGGTTAAGTGCCTGACTGGCTCAGGTCATGATCTAGCGGTTCATGGGTTCGATCCCCACCTCTGGCTCTGTGCTGACAGCTCAGGGCCTGAAGCCTGCTTCAGATTCTGTCTTCCTCTTCCTCAGCCCCTCCCCAACTCATACTCTGTATCTCTTTTCTCTCAAAAATAAATAAATGTTAAAAAATTTTTAAAGTAAATAAGAAAAACCTACAGGCAACATCATAATGGTAAAAAAACAAAACAACAAAAACCTAAGAGCATTTCTCCTAAGGTCAGGAACAAGACAAAGATGTCCACTCTCACCACTTTTATTTAACATAGTGGTAGAAGTCCTAGCCACAGCAGTTAGACAGCATAAAGAAATAAAAAGCATCTAAATTGGTAAGGAAGAAGTAAAACTCTTACTGTTTGTGAATGATATGATACTATATATAGAAAACCCTAAAGGCTACAAGAAAAACTACCAGAACTGATAAATGAATTCAGTAAAGCTGCAGGATACAAAATCAATGTACAGAACTCTGTTGCATTCCTATAAACTAATAATGAAGCAGCAGAATGTGAAATTAAGGAAATAGTCCCATTTACAACTGTACCAAAAACACTAACATACTTAGGAATTAAACTTAACCAAAGACTTGAAAGACTCATACTCTGAAAACTACAAAACGCTGATGAAAGAAAATTCAAGACAAAGAAATGGAAAGACATTCCATGCTCATGGGTTGGAAAAACACATACTGTTAAAATGCATATACTACCTAAAGCAATCTACAGATTTAATGAAGTTCCTATCAAAACCCCAACAGCGTTTTTCACAGAACTGGAACAAACAATCCTAAAATCTGTATGGGACCACAAAAGACCTTGAATAGCCAAAGCAATCTTGAAAAATAAAAACAAAACTGGAGGTATCATAATTCCAGATTTAAAGTTATATTACAAAGTGATAGAAATTAAAACAGTATGGTACAAAAAATTTAAAAGATAAATAAAACAGTATAGTACTGTTAAAAATAGAGACAAAATAGACATAAAAATATACACATAGATCAATGGACTAGAATAGAAAATTTAGAAAATAAAACCAAAATTATAGTCAATTAACCTTTGACAAAGGAGGAATGAATATCCAATGGAAAAAGACAGTCTTCAACAAATGGTGTTGGGAAAACTGGACAACTACATGTAAAACAATGAAACTAGACTACTATCTTTCACCATACACAAAAATAAACTCAAAATATAGCCAAGACCTAGGGACATCTGGGTGGCTCAGTGGGTAAAGCATCCAACTCTTGATTTCAGCTTAGGTCATGATCACACAGTTTGTGAGTCTGAGTCCTGCACTGGGTTCCAGTGTAGAGCCTGCTTGGAATTCCCACTCTCCCTCTTTCTCTTTGTTGTTCCCCTGTTCATGCTCTCACTGCCTCTCTCTCTCTCTCTCTCAAACAAATGAATAAACTTTAAAAACCATATATAATAAAAGTTTAAAAAGTGTACCAAAGACCTAAATGTGAGACCTGAAACCATAAACATCCTTCAGAGAAAACAGGCAGTAATGTCTCTGACAATGGCCATAGAAACATTTTTCTAGATATATCTCCTGAAGCAAGGGAGACAAAAGCAAAAATAAACTATTGACACTACATCACAATAAAAAGTTTGTGCACAACAGAGGAAACAACAAACAAAACTAAAAGGCAACTGTTGAGCTGGAAAAGATATTTGCAATGATGTATCTGATAAAGGGTTACTATCCAAAGTATAGAAAGAATTGTTACACCTCAATACTCAAAACACAAATAATCCAATTTAAAAGAGGCAGAAGATATGAACAAACATTTCTTCAAAGAAGGCATCCAGATGGCCAACAGACACATGAAAAGATGCTCTACATCGCTTATGAAGGAAATGCAAGACAAGACTATAATGAGATATCACCTCATACCTGTCAGAATGGCTAAAATCAAAAACACAAGAAACGGTTAAGTGTTGACAAGCACAATTTGTGCAGCCCCTGTAGAAAACAGTATAGCAGTTCCTCAAAAAATTAAAGATAGAACTACCCTATGATCCAGTAATAGCATTTACTGGGTATTTAACCGCAAAATACAAATGCACTAATTCAAAAGGATATATGTCCTTTATGATTACAGTAGCATTATTTACTACAACCAAATTAAGAAAGTGTCCCAAGTGTCCATCAATGGATTAATAGATAACAAAGAGGTGGTTGTATACATATACACACATACATATACATATGTATACACACACACACACATATACAATGGAATATTATTCAGCCATAAAAAGCAATGAAATCGTGGCATTTGCAATAACATGGATAGAGCTAGAGAGTATAATGTTAAGTGAAATAAGTCTATGAAAGACGAATACCACATGATCTCACACATATGTGGAATTTAGAAAACAAAACAAAGAAGAAAAGGAAATAGAGAGGCAAACCAAGAAACTGACTCTTAACTATGTAGAACAAACTGATGGTTACCAGAGAGGAGGTGGTGAGAGGATGGGGAAAATAGGGTATGGGGATTAAAGAGTACACTTATCTTGATGAAAATAAAAATAAAATTATGAAGAAAATAAAGTAGTGCTTAGCACACAGTTGTCCCTCCATATATGTCTGTTGCATGCATAAGTAATATTCTTTGTATTTAGCCCTCTTAACACCACATAAAGTATCACTAATCCAAGTTTACGGATGAAGAAATAGAGGCCAACAAAAGTGAACTATGTATCTAGGATATCAAGCCAGACATTAGCATATGGGGGAGTTGAGCCTCAGTCTCCATTTGCTATATGTAAAAGGCTACCTACCTCCTACCTATTCTTCAAATCTGCCTACTCCCCAACCCAATTCTGCAACAGAGATACCAACCCAATTCTGCAACAGAGATACACAGAGATATTGTGACAGTATATTTACTGTATAAATCTTTTAATACAATGATTTTTAACTTGTCATTCAATGCCTTTTTGTTAAATGCCAAATTCAGGGTTATTTAATTTCTCTTTAGCATAAATTATAGTTCTCAAAGTTCCTTAATAAGTAAACCATGGGGAATTTTATAGATTTTAAATTCGGTAATTGCATTTAAAATCCCCATTGTCACATAGATATAAATTCCAACTGATGAGCATAAAACAATTTACTGAACTGTAATCATAATCCATTTAAAAAAAACAACCTTTTCCTGAGTTTACTTTCACATATTGAAGACAACACTGTCAGTTTTTCACTGCAAAATACACTATTTACAACATTTCTAACTCACTTATAAAATTCATGTGGAAAATTGACGTGTAAGATCCTGGTGTGAGCCTCCTTTTAACAAATTTTAAACTCTTTAAGCAAATATCATCATAGCATTTACCTGCTGTGCACTGCTTTTTGATGGAAAATGCTCTTTGGGTTTCTCAGCAAGACTAGCAAATTTTTAAGCACAGAGATATTTTTCTTTTCTATGAAGACAGGAGAAATTCCTTGTAAATCCTGTTTCCTTCTCTTCAAGGAAGCTTTCTTTTTGACCCAAAAAGATTCTTACATGATTACAGTACAATTACCTTGACTTCAGTTCTAGACATGACAATGTGTATCTGTTTGATCTCTGAGCTTTGGTTACTACAGGGGATAGAGAGACTTCTCTCTTTTTTCCATACATAGTAAATCATGGATGAGATGAGGTGACACATGTGGAAGCATTTTGCAAACTATCAAGTTGTGTAGAAATGTAAGATAAATATTATTCACAGAAGTTATATGAGAGAATACAGTTTTGATCTGATGTCCAATCCTGAGCATGTTCATTTACTCCATCCAACTCCAATTTAATCCATTTCCTTCTTCCTCTCATGTAAAGGACATAACCACCATGATAACCGAGGCAGAAACCTGCAGCATATGAACCCACTGCATCTACTTCACTCCAGATAGAACTATGCTAACTACCTAGTAAGCCTCTCTTCTCTACTTCCTCATATCAGTCTTTACTTCTTAGCATGTTAATTTCTGCCTTCATCACTTCCAATTCAGATGATTGTAATAATCTGCCTACTGGGATCCCTGCCGCTTTAGTTCAGTATCCAGTGGCAACCAAAATGGCTTTCCTAACTGGAAAACCTTATCTTGTCACTTCATTACCTAAAGCTTTCAGTGGACACCTGTTGCTCTCAGGATCAAGATGGCAACATTTATGATCTTTTTCTAGGGTAATTTTGGATCCCTCTTTAATTCCCTGCTTTCTAGCTAGGATACAGCCGTACTGGAATTTGCAATTCTGTGAAAACATCATGGTCCCTATAATCAATCATGAAGACTTTAAAAATGTCATTACACTCATGGCTATCACAGAGACCTGGTTGTTGTTAGTGTCTCTTAGACTGAAGAACTATTAGCACACTTGAAAAAAAATAGGTTCATTTTATGCAGATATTCTAATTGTAGAGATATGATCCACTGCTATAGATAATTGAGAATTGGTCCCAAATTGAATTTGGCATAGAATGAAAGAGTCAAAGACTATGATAAACATTATAGATTGATTTGAAATCTAAGCATATGGATATCAATTAAAAAGTCTTCTGAGCATGTAAGGAGCATATGTATTGATGAAAGAACCACTGCTACTTATAAATTTTATATCATGAAAATTAAGGAAAATTTGATATACACAGAAAAATAAAACAACCATTATTATCTTCCACCAAAAGGAAAAAATATTTGCACATATAATATTTACTGATAATATTTTTATGTTTAAAAAAGTAATGATGGCACTAATAACAATGACAGACTGGTTAACATTTATTGAGTATAACTCTGTGCCAAGCTCTACTAGATGTTTTGCATGGCTTATTTCATTTAATTCTTGACATAGTCTTATAAATAAGTTTTATAAATATCCCATTTTACAGATGAATAAACTAATGTTGAGACATTAACTAATTTGCCCAAAGTCACACAATTAGTAATAAAATATATGAATTCAATTTACTATAATCCAAGATCAATAAATACAAATATCATATGCATATATGATATTAACTTCCTTTGTGGATATAAGGACTCATATAAAGGTATATATAGTAGTATGAGTTTATTAGGAACCAAAATAAGAAGCAGTCCTACTTTCTTATATATTTGGAAGACCTTTGGGATACATACAATAGTTGAAATATATGAGAGTCATAATGATCACATATTACAATAAATGCTAAATAATAATCTTAATTTCACTTGCATAAATACCTACCACTTGTTAATAAACCTTGTAAAACTACGTACATAAATTGTTCAATTTTCAAAATTAGACACAGTTCTGTTTTCTAAGATGCTATACAGACACAACTACCATACAGAAACCTGAAGAGTCTGGCTTGTAAGAATTCATTTGAAATTTGGATTCTAGGGGCACCTGGGTGGCTCCGTCAGTTAAGCGTCCGGCTTCAGCTCAGGTCATGATCTTATGGTTCATAGGTTTGAGCTCCAAGTTGGGCTCTGTGCTGACAGCTCAGAGCCTGCAGCCTGTTTCAGATTCTGTGTCTCCCTCTCTCTCTGACCCTCCCCTGCTCGTGCTGTCTCTCTCTCTCTCAGAAATAAATAAAAACATTAAATTTTTTTAAAAAAAGAAAAGAAATTTGGATTCTAAATATTGTGACACTTGCTCCCTAAATTTTGAAGAATTCTAATGAATGTCTTATTTTTTTTTTATACTGGCCATTTACTGAAAGCAAATATTTGAAGTGGGCATATAAGCTGTTTTTCTAAATGTATCATGTTTAATAAAGCAGCTTTTTAATCCAAATTTCCATTTGTCAATGAATTAATAATAAAAAGAGCCTATAAGGGAAAAACAAAACAAAACCTTATAGATTTGTCAACTGTATACAAGTCCATGTTAGGTACAAATTATTGTGTCTTTTATATCAATTTATCACATGCAATAGGACCGGTCTAAATTTATTTTTTTAATGTTTTTTAAAATTTTTTTTATGTATTTCTGAGAGAGAGAGACAGCATGAACAGGGGAGGGTCGGAGAGAGAGGGAGACACAGAATCCAAAACAGGCTCCAGGCTCTGAGCCAGCTGTCAGCACAGAGCCCAATGCGGGGCTCGAAACCATGAACTTGAGATCATTACCAGAGCCGAAATTGGATGCTTAACCGTCTGAGCCACTCAGGCACCCGAGGACCTGTCTACATTTAAATGACTCTGAAATGAAAGAAAATTGTACGCTTCTGTCAAGAGCCTGTAATGTTAAATAACTTGCAGAAAAAAAAAAGGTTTATTAAATATTCCATGATAATAAATGTATTGTTTCCATTGACGTTTAGCATAGGGATAGAGTGGAAAAACCACTGAGGACTAATGTCTGAGATCCAATCCTTACCACTAATTTATAATCCAGAATCCAGCTTCGATTTCCCTTTCTCTCTCTCACCATCCATGGCCATGGTTCCCAATATGCCATCCCAGTGTCTCAGGCTGGGTTCTTTACCCTTTTCTGTGGATTCCAAAAATACCTTTCCCATAGTCTTACTTACACTTGACATTGGCTTCATTTCCCTTTCTCCCATGAGGTCTGGAGCTGGATCATATCTACCTTTGTCTCTATTTGCCCAGCTACAGTATTACTTCATAGGGCTTGCTCTTCAAGATGCTGAAGAGATCAGATTTTTAATTTAGTGATAATTATTAGTGATACTTAACATAAAATAATTATATTTTATCCAATGACCAGTGCCATTCCTTAAAATGTTATTCAAAATTTTTGAACCTTATTATCCTCATCCTGTAACAATATATTTTAACTGGATTTTCTAAAGTAAATTCTGGTCCTAAAAGCCTATAGTTTTACATTGCAAATTGTCCTTGAAAAGTCAGAGTTTTGACTCTGAGTATTTTCAATAACTATCACAGTATATCTAAAAATTTACTCTAAGATCAGGAACATGACAGGGATGCCCACTCTCACCACTGTTGTTTAACATAGTGCTGGAAGTCCTAGCATCAGCCATCAGACAACAAAAGGAAATCAAAGGCATCAGAATTGGCAAAGAAGAAGTCAAACTTTCACTTTTCGCAGATGACATGATACTCTACATAGAAAACCCGACAAACTCCACCAGAGGCCTACTAGAGCTGATCCATGAATTCAGCAAAGTTGCAGGGTACAAAATCAACATACAGAAATCAGTTGCATTTTTATACACCAACAATGAAGCAACAGAAAGAGAAATCAAGAAACTGATCCCATTCACAATTGCACAAAAAAACCATAAGACACCTAGGAATAAACCTAACCAAAGATATAAGAGATCTGTATGATGAAAACTATAGAAAACTTAAGAAGGGAATTGAAGAAGACACAAAGAAATGGAAAAACATTCCATGCTCATGGATAGGAAGAATAAATATAGTTAAGATGTCATTACTACCTAAAGCACTCTACACATTCAATGCAATTCCAATCAAAATTGCACCAGCATACTTCTCAAAACTAGAACAAACTATCCAAAAATTTGTATGGAACCACAAAAGACCCCGAATAGCCAAAGTAATATTGAAGAAGAAAACCAAATTGGGAGGCATCACCATCCCAGACTTTAGCCTCTACTACAAAGCTGTCATCATCAAGACAGTATGGTATTGGCACAAAAACAGACACATAGACCAATGGAACAGAATTGAGAACTCAGAAGTGGACCCAAAAGTATACAGCCAACTAATCTTTGACAAAGCAGGAAAGAATATCCAATGGAAAAAAGACAGCCTCTTTAACAGATGGTGCTGGGAGAACTGGACAGCAACATGCAGAAGAATGAAACTAGATCATTTTCTCACACCATACACAAAAATAAAGTCAAAATGGATAAAGGACCTGAATGTGAGACAGGAAACCATCAAAACCCCAGAGGAGAAAGCTGGAAACAACCTCCCTGACCTCAACTGCAGCAACTTCTTACTAGACACATCTCCAAA
>NW_027527393.1:1364969-1366023 GCF_008692635.1 Crocuta crocuta | reverse complement strand
CAGTATGGTATTGGCACAAAAACAGACACATAGACCAATGGAATAGAATTGAGAACTCAGAATTGGACCCAGAAGTATACAGCCAACTAATCTTTGACAAAGCAGGAAAGAGTATCCAATGGAAAAAAGACAGCCTCTTTAACATACAGTGCTGGGAGAACTGGACAGCAGCATCCAGAAGAATGAAACTAGATCATTTTCTCACACCATGCACAAAAATAAACTCAAAATGGATAAAGGACCTGAACGTGAGACAGGAAACTATCAACACCCTAGAGGAGAAAGCAGGAAACAACCTCCTTGACCTCCACCGCAGCAACTTCTTACTTGACACATCCCCAAAAGCAAGGGAATCAAGAGCAAAAATAAACGATTGGGACCTCATCAAGATTAAAAGCTTCTGCACAGCCAAGGAAACAACCCAGAAAATTAATAGGCAACCAACGGAATGGGAAAAGATAGTTGCAAATGACATATCAGATAAAGGGTTAATATCCAGAATATATAAGGAACTCATCAAACTACACGCCCGAAACACAAACAACCCAGTGAAGAAATGGGCAGAAGATATGAACAGACACTTCTCCAAAGAGGACATCCAGATGGCCAACAGACACATGAAACGATGTTCAGCATCCCTCCTCATCAGGGAAATACAAATCAAAACCACACTGAGATACCACCTCACGCCAGTCAGAGTGGCTAAAATGAGCAAATCAGAGAACTCTAGATGCTGGCGAGGATGTGGAGAAACGGGCACCCTCCTACACTGTTGGTGGGAATGTAAACTGGTACAGCCCCTCTGGAAAACAGTGTGGAGGTTCCTCAGGAAACTAACAATAGAACTCCCCTATGACCCAGCAATAGCTCTGCTAGGAATTTACCCAAGGTACACAGGAGTGCTGATTCAAAGGGGCACATGTACCCCAATGTTCACAGCAGCACTCTCAACAATAGCCAAAACATGGAAAGAGCCTAAGTGTCCACCAGCTGATGAATGGATCAAGAAGATGTGGTTTATCTATACATTGGAATACTACATGGCAATGAGAAA
>NW_027527393.1:1364542-1364886 GCF_008692635.1 Crocuta crocuta | reverse complement strand
TAATAGGCAACCAACGGAATGGGAAAAGATAGTTGCAAATGACATATCAGATAAAGGGCTAGTATCCAAAATCTGTAAGGAACTCATCAAACTCCACATCCACAAGACAAACAATCCAGTGAAGAAATGGGCAGAAGATATGAACAGACACTTCTCCAAAGAGGACATCCAGATGGCCAACAGACACATGAAATGATGCTCAGCGTTCCTCTCATCAGGGAAATACAAATCAAAACCACACTGAGATACCACCTCACGCCAGTCAGAGTGGCTAAAATGAGCAAATCAGAGAACTCTAGATGCTGGCGAGGATGTGGAGAAACGGGCACCCTCCTACACTGTTG
>NW_027527393.1:1240683-1364451 GCF_008692635.1 Crocuta crocuta | reverse complement strand
GAAACTAACAATAGAACTCCCCTATGACCCAGCAATAGCTCTGCTAGGAATTTACCCAAGGTACACAGGAGTGCTGATTCAAAGGGGCACATGTACCCCAATGTTCACAGCAGCACTCTCAACAATAGCCAAAACATGGAAAGAGCCTAAGTGTCCACCAGCTGATGAATGGATCAAGAAGATGTGGTTTATCTATACATTGGAATACTACATGGCAATGATAAAGGATGAAATCTGGCCATGTGTGGCAACATGGATGGAACTTGAAGGTGTTATGCTGAGTGAAATAAGTCAGGCAGAGAAGGACAAATACCATATGGTTGCACGTATAGGAGGATTAGGAGGAACTTAACGGAGGACCATTGGGGAGAAGAAGAGGGAAAATAGTGGGGGAGTGGGAGGGAGGCAAACCATGAGAGACTCATGAATGCTGAGAACAAACTGAAGGCAGATGGGGTGGGGGGAGTTGGTGGGGAGTGATGGGCATGGAGGAGGGCACTTGTGGGGGTGAGCACTGGGTGTTGTATGGAAACCAACTTGACAATAAACTATTTAAAATTAAAAAAAATACTCTATATTACATCTCTGCTAGAAGATTCAAGTTTACTAAATTATAGCATATTTTACTAAAAGTAAAAAGCAAGTATTTTTGAACTTCCCTTGAGTTCCTTTTACAAAATGTATTTGCAAAGGAAAACAGAATTTATGAGTAATTAACAAATTCTATACCCAGGGACTATACTTACACACTCTAAAGATAACACTATTTAATCCTGGTAAAGAGTAGAAATAGAGTATGTTGTATAAAAATGAGTGCAAGTCTTATGTAAAAGCTAAATGAATGAAATATGGACATTTTAGTAAACCAGTAATATAACCTTATCTCAAAATGTCATCTGATTCCACTAATTGCACATAAATTTATTTCATTACTATACAGAAATACCATACCTTGTGTTTTCTAGTGTTATATTGGCAAATAAAGTAAGCTCCTTAGTCACCCAGGTTCCTTGGTCAAAAAAAAATCTTTGAAATTGAGGTGCCAATTAAAAGTTACATACAGGAACATCAATATGCAATACAAATTTTGTAATATCAGAGGAAGTGAGTTTTTTTAATACTTGGAACTTTTTTCAATGCTTATTTAGTTATTTTGAGAGAGCACATAGCACAGGAGGGGCAGAGAGAGGAGAATCCCAAGCAGGCTCCATGAAGTCAGCATAGAACCTGACATGGGTCTCAGGCCTACAACTGTGAGATCGTGACCTGAGACAAAATCAAGAGTTGGGTTGCTCAACTGACTGAGCCATGCAAGCACCCCAGGACAGGACATTTATTTCTATTTTATCTAAACCATCAAATGCCAATAAGCAAATAAATCCTCAAAACTACCCTGCAATCCAGTGTGACTACTATGTGATATTTACATTGATGTTAAGTTCATTTATGATAAAAAGTTTAGTCCACAGGCCATTTAATTTCTCTGACCATTTTGGCAATACAACACATCTGGCAATATTAGTACCAGAAAAATGTTAAGAATTTGTATTTCCAGGATTTCAAATATATTTTTCTCATTTACAGAACGACAGAGAAGATAAGAAAGTATAAGAAAAGCTCTCATAAGGGGCACCTGGGTGGCTCTATCTGTTAAGCATCTATCTCTGGACTTCAGCTCTTGGTTCATAACTTTGAGCCCCACTGCAGCTCCATGCCAACAACATGGAGCCTACCTGGGATTCTCTTTCTCTCCTTCCCTCTCTGCCTGTTCCTCCCTCACTCTCTCTCTCTCAAAATAAATAAATAAACTTAAAAAACAGTTTTCCTATGAAGAGTTTGCTAGTAGCTGTGTGCATGCTAGAGAGCAAAGCTAGATTCAATCAAGGAGGGCAACTGAATTAAAGTGCTAATTATCTTCAGTTTGGTTATAAACAGTATTACTGAGTCTATCTGCATATTATATATGAATTGGAAATTGACAAAATAAGATACACATGAATTTAGTGAAAAGTGATATTGTTTCAAAAATATCACTGATCATCAGAAGTAGTTAAGAAAAAAAAGGAAAAGTGTAGCTTGGTAGATGAAGAATGATACATCTAAAAGAAATTGCAAAAGACAAACTAACTCAATTCTAACCTAGGAACAAGACAGCCTTCATGAAAGATCTTGAAATTAGCAAGTACCTGTGGCAGATCTTACAGTATCTGTAGTTTACAGATGTGGAACTGCAAGGAGAGAAGAAAACGCACCAGCCTAGGCTGACTCAAACAAGAAACCCAGCACTGGGCACCACCCTGGAGGACTAACTCTCAGAAGATGCTGAGCAAACCTCTGCTCCCAGCTTCTGTATCACACAGGTTCTCCATGGGCATTAATCTATAGTACACACTTCTTTAATCCTTTGATGCCCAAGCTTCCTTTCCCCTCAAGGTCTTCCCACCATTTCTCTCTGAGGACAAAATTTTGTGTCTTTTATTTTTTTTCCCCAACCTCAGTATCAATTCCGTCCTCTTTGCTCACTACCGTTTAATTTTGTTTTGAGTAATATTTTTCTCTTCTCAGTGACAGGAGAAAGACAGCTTTCCTAGGTCTCAAGAGGCTGTCACTTTAGAGTAAATTATGCGTTTATTAATATTCTCCAGTGCTATAGGCTTAGCAAAATAAATGGCATGCCCAGAACAAGAAGTTTTAAACTGGCATAGCCTGGTATCTAATTTATATGCCAACTTAGTGGAATTGCTAAGCAGAAAGGAAGAAAGGAAAAAAAAGAGAGAATGGTTACAAGTCAGCAAACCATATCTTGCTTCATCTATGTGAAAAATTAGAATGCTGTTAATTTTTTCAAGTAATCACATTATTATCTAAGGTTACAAATACTGTCAAAATTAAAGCATATCCCTTTTTTGCTCTCTCATGCACACACATACCAAGAGGGAACAAAATGAACTCTAATATATAGAGGGAACAAAATGAACTCTAATATATACTTTCATATGGACAACAGAGTAGAATAAAATAAAATATTTTTCCAGTGATTGTTACCTTACACTGAAGAATCCTTCTCTAATTCCACTAAGTTTTGTCAAAATTGACTAATTTTAAGTTTGGTCATTTTCTTTACTCCCACTCCCCCCCCCTACCCCCCACCCCCCACTGCTAGGGCCTGATAAAGACATAAAACTATTATCAGGAAATAATACAGACAGCAAAAGGAAAGAGGAAAAGAATCCAGGATATATTTTTTTCTAAAATTGCTAATACAAGGAGCTTCAACATTGTCATTACAAAATGATGAAATATTTAGGAATATAAAATTTAAACCTATAAACTATTTAAAAATAAATGAAACCTCCATTTTACTCGGTTTATAATTGTACACACATACATACATGTGTGCACACACACACACAACCTGTAGTCATTTATGGTTTGTTCACTTAATGTGACATAAGTAAAATAAACACCCCATTTTCAAAATCAGTGAACACATTTAATATCATAGAAATTTTGAAAGACAAGAGAACTTTTTTAGACTAAGATTACAACATGTAGAAGGTAAGAGCTCTTCAATTTGCTTTTCCATGCAGATAATTCACAGGCTTGATTGAGCTCATGGAAGGTGGGAGTAGACTGGGTTCAAATCCTCTTTTTCCATTTATGAGATTTGTGACCTTTGTCAAATTACCTAACCTCTCTGTGCTGTAATTTTATCATCTGTAAAATGGCTCAATATTAGCATCTATCTCAAAGGGCTGTTGTAAGATTCAATGGGTTAATATTTGTAAAGTGCTAACAACACTCTCTGGCACATAATTGGCATTTTAATAAATACGTGTCAGATTTACCTCCCTCTCTGCAAATCATAAGAAACTTAAATAAAGAGAAAAACACTGAGGACTGACAGGACGGCAGGGTAAATGGTTGATGGGCATTAGGAGGGCATTCTTTGGGTTGAGTACTGGGTGTCATTTGTTAAGAGATGAATCACTGGGTTCTACTACTGAAGCCAAGACTACACTGTATGTTAACTAACTTGAAAATTAAAAAAAAAAAAGAAAAGGAAAAACAGAAAAAGAAAGAAGTAAATGGTGAGGTACACGAAAAAAGATGAAATATATGCCTTCAAAAAAAAAAAGCAGGAGTACCTGGGTGGCTCAGTCGGTTGAGCATCCGACTTTGGCTCAGGTCATGATCTCACAGTTCGTGGGTTCGAGCCCCGCGTCGAGCTCTGTGCTGACTGCCAACTCAGAGCCTAGAGCCTATTTCAGATTCTGTATCTCCCTCTTTCTCTGACCCTCCCCACTCATGCTGTCTCTCTCTCTCTCTCTCTGAAATAAATAAAAAACATTAAAAAATTTTTAAAAAAAATTTAAAAAGGCCACAGAAAAGATCAACTTGATGTCTCCTCACCCACCTGAATCCTAACTGAACTTCTCACCTCCTTCTGAGCTGATCCATATTTATATCATGTCTCTTAATATGGTTTCCAATCTAACAGTAGTTTATAAACAGCAAAATAGAAGGAGATGATGGATACAAAAAACATTGGCAAAAGTAAACCACATGCATGAATGAATAACCATTGAAAAGATTAAAAATGTCACTGGGTATGTGTGGGTGTGTGTGCATGCTAACACACACATTGTCCTAATGTATTCCAGTAACACAGGAGGCCCAAGACTTCACTGCAGCACAGAACAGTAACTGATGCCCAGAAGGATGGCTTTGAGTTATCAAGCTTAAGGGGTCCCAAGTATATTCCATATAACAAAGCAGACTACAACTTACTGTTACTGAGTACTTACTAAGTGCCTTATATGTTAAGTGCTCTATATACATTCATTTAATAAAGGTGCCTACTAAGTACTAATTTCATTGAATCTTTGCATGACCATTCCTGAGATGGGTTTATAATCTCCCATTAACGAAGGGTGAGAGACTATAAAACCTAGATTAGGTCAGAGAGCTGCTAGATAGTAGACCTGGAATGTGAAACCAGATCTCTGAATTCCAGATGTATGCTTACAATTTCAGAAATGATCAAGGGTTAAGCCTAAATGCAGAAATCTTAGTTTTCTAACGACCATCTCATATGCAATAACAACTCAAGTGAAGTCTTAAGGCATTTAAAAAATGTTAATAAAGGAAAAACTTCTGTCACTTCTATATTATATACATTAGGTACATTAAATGATCTGTTTTTCACCTTCAGATGTTCTGTCCACAGTATATATACAGATAGCAGAATAGGGTGGATTTACTATCCTTCACCTCCTCTCCACTTTCTCTTTGTTTAGCAGTCTGCTCACAGACAGCCTAGCAAGACAGAGACCTTCAATCCAGTCATTATCTATGCCACCAGAAAAAGCCTTTGAAACAAACACAAATGAAAAGCACCCTTGGGAATGTCAATCACCTGAACTCTTTTCCATCTCTTCTCAGCCCCTTTACTGAGCTACTCTTTCTGGCTCAAATGGCTGACATCTGCCTCAACTTTTTAATATTCTTACTCCTGGGAAACTTGATGTTGTTGCTGATACCTCTCCTTCAGGTATAAATTCTTTTATAATGAACTGTTTCTAATCAAAACTACAAACACTAGATCCAGGTAATGCATTCATTCCTAATGTCTGCTGGCCGCCAATGTTGGCAGTTACAGAGACTACCCACCTGCAACTTTTTCTAGCACTTTTCATGTTAATCCCACATGGAGCCTGCCTGTGGAATATACAATAAGTAGATTGCTTTTTTTTTTTGTTTCTATCTTTTGCATAGATGAATGAATATAGAAACTCAAGCATGTGTATATGCCAAGAGTGTAATTTTTTAAAGTGCCACACTTCCTCAAGTTTTACAGAAGCAATTCATGACACATCTTTGAGTCACAGAATTCTCAGTAGGTCCACTTGAGTTACGGCAGACCTTGAAATGGGCCTTAACATTATGACAACGAAGTTAATAATGCCCATTTTAATAACAGATTTCAGAGCTTTCCAAAATTTTAATAAAATTAATCTAATTCTGATTAATGTCAATTAAGATATCATGTTTATATGCACAGACATGGAAAATAAATAAGTGTTACAAGAGAAGAGAAATACCAAATAGCTTCCTCCTTATGGCATACACAGTTGCATGAAAATCTACCAAGCTTCTCATTAGCAAATCCATATAGGTCACATAACTTCCCTGTGTCTCTAATAGATTTTTTAATCGATTATTTGCTGCTAAGGGAAACTGCCTTGAGGGTTTTCAAAAGGTTTAGAGCCTTGAGGAGGGACAATAGCAGGTTTTCTCTGATACCACTGTACTGTTAATAGTGTTATTTAACACAATATCAAATTTAACCTAAATATTTAAATTATATCCATGGAAGGATTCACTGTAGTATTATGGTAACTCCAGTCATTATTAGTGAGTAACTACATCATTCAACAAGTATTAATGTAAGTCTGCTCTG
This sequence comes from Crocuta crocuta, assembly GCF_008692635.1. Classification (NCBI taxonomy): domain Eukaryota; kingdom Metazoa; phylum Chordata; class Mammalia; order Carnivora; family Hyaenidae; genus Crocuta; species Crocuta crocuta. The sequence goes on along the minus strand of NW_027527393.1, from coordinate 1,357,988 downwards.
CAGCAAGACCAACGTTGGGCATGGGAGTACAAATGTAAAGAATAAAGAGACTTTGCTTTCAGGGGTTCAAGTCCTATGGGGCATGGAGGGAAGTGATTAACTACAGTATACTATGCCAGGTACTATAATAGGAAAGTTCAGGGACGTCTGGGTGGCTCAGTCGGTAAAGTGGCCAGCTTAGCTCAGGTCATGATGTAGTGTTTTTGAGTTTGAGCCCCGCATTGGGGTCTGTGCTGACAGCTCAGAGCCTGAAGCCTGCTTCAGATTGTGTTTCTTTCTCTCTCTCTGCCCTTCCCTTGCTCATGCTCTGTCTCTCTGTCTCTCAAAAATAAATAAACATTTAAAAAATTAAAATAGGAAAGTTCAGTTCACTAGGGCTTCAGAGTGGATAAATCAGAAACACAGGAGGACGAGAATGGGACACCTAAGCTGAAAGCTAAATAAGGAATAATAGCTTGATGAAGAAAGGAATACAAGTGGTTTGGATATGAGACAAATGCATGCAGAGTCAAAGATGAGCAAGAACCTGGTGAGTTCAGAACCCGGTGAGTTCAGGTACAGAAAGGGTCTCAGTATGCCTGGAACCAGAGAAGCACTTACTCTTGAAGCTAATAAAGCTTCAGCTTCAAGCCCCCTCCCCTGCATGAACCCTTTCCAAGGCCCTGAAAGGAACCTAGCAATGAGTTCAAATGTTTACATGCATATGGGAAAGAGTTAACCTAGCAGGCCTGAGAATGCTGTCCTTGGAAAGGTCTGCTGTCCATGGCTGGTCTCTGGGATCTTAGATTTCAGGAGGTTCCCACCATTCCAGAAATGAGAAGAGTGGTTCACTGCACCTAAACTATTGGTTACAAATAGCGTGGTTTATGCTGAACACTTGTTTCCCTTCTGGGAGTTGGTAATTTTGGTACATGCTAGACAGAGGGTGTCTACATGACCAGCTCCAATAAAAAATCTGGGCAGTGAGTCTCTGATGAGTTTTTCTGGTGGGCAACATTTCAGACTCGTCACAAGCCATTGCATAAAGAATTAAGGATGTCTTGCATGACTCCACTGGGAGAGGACTCTTGCAGATTTGTACCTGGTTTTCTCTGGACTCTGCCCAATGGACTTTTTTCCCTTGCTGATTTTATCTTGTATCCTTTCACAGTAATAAATCATAGCCATAAAGCTGTTAAGTACAATTAAATTCTGAGCCCATTGAGTCCTCCTAGCATATCACCAAACCTGGGAGATCTTGGAGACACCCAACACAATATGCTTTATAAAGTGTTCACAGGTAAGAAATGTTTGTCTTCCTTTCCTTAAAGAGGGTTCCACAATTGTCTAGTCTTTTAGACCCACAAAATCTGGATCCTTCTTTGGCAGAGTGGGGGCCAGTGGTTCTAGTGGGATGTGTAATCAGGCATTAGAGAGAGACACTGCAGAATAGCCTCTGAAAAGATCAAAACATATGGCAGAGTGAAAAAAAAACACATATGGTAGAGAGATACAAATATCACTTTTTTCTAGAAATATGCCTCGCATGATTTTGGACATAAGTTAGAATAAGTAACTGTTGCTATTACCTTAAAAACAATACAATACCTCCTGTAGGAAAACAGCTGAGAAAGGAAAAGGCAGGAAAAGAGGAAAAGACATGAGGTCTTTTCTGGGCTCTTTAGGTTGTGGCCAAACTTGTATATGGAAGTTGGTTCATAAAGTCTTAGATGTTGTTAGATATTTATGAATCACTTTAAATACACTTGGGTAAAATAGTCACAGAGCCTTAGTCATAAGTCTCTTGGTATAAGTCTTTGTCCTAGCGCAGGGGACGGTGTAATGTGCCAGGCCAGCCTCTCTTCAGGCTGAAACACTCATTCTCCCAGCGGCTGCTTGGCAGTGTTGGCTGCTGAGACCTAGGGTCTGAGTCCCTCTTAGAACTGCCTGGTCTATAGGAGCTGCTTTTGCCAAGGTTACAAATCCTTTCTGGATGCCTTCTGCATCCAGTGACTGGCCAAGATGGGAGTGAACAAATCCAGCTTCCTTGTCTCAATTTGGGGAAAATCAAGTCCAATTTATCCCTCTGCTCAATGCTGCTTTCCTCTCTTCCTCACTAGTGTTGTTTCCAAGAGGACTAGTCAATCTACCGGCAAGGAAATCTCTATTTCAGAGTTTATTTCCTGGGGAAAATGATATAACACAGCCAGTACAAATGGACTAAAAAGAATGTAGACAGTGTCCCAGTCTTTAATGAAATGTTTTAAATGGGAATTGAGGTAGAACAAGAATATTTGTTCCATGAGACCAGGAATCAATGAAAAAAATGAATGAATAAGAAACAAGATAGATTATGGGAGTGTGACAACAGAAGTATACAGGGCAAAGGATGAAGAAATATGCTTGGTTTGGTGAGTAAGAAGATGCTTCATAGAGAAGGTAGATTTTCAGATATTCTTTGAAAATTTAGAAATTATTAGCATTTTCAGAAAGTGAGTCTTTGCCATCCAGGCAGGAAAGGCAGTGGGGACAAAGTGAACAATGTAATGATCTGGTGTACAGTGGAACGGGGGAGGGAAGGAATGGTGTAGATGGCTGGAAAGGAAGGTAATGGCAAAATTGTGGAGCCCCATGAATGCTACAAGAAAATGAAATTTCTGATAGGCACTAGGAGTCATTTGTTGCTGTTTGATAATAGGTGGGATTTATTCAGATTGGGCTTAGAAGAATGGACAAAGCTGGAAACCAAACCTGAACAGTATGCCTCTAGAGCCTTCTCTAGTTCTAATCCACTCCAGCACTGCCACTCAGGATAGGACGCCAAGAGCTAAATGCCAAGGATTCTTAGTACAGCTACCAGCAGGCTCGAGTGAGACAAATTTACACTGGTGAGTGATGTTTCTATCAAAGCACACTGAGATCCAGAACAAATAAACATATTTAAGTTTGAGGAGTAAAAACAAGTTCAAGGAGCTTAGGCAGTTGGAAGTCGATGCTGTATATTCAGGATTATATACAGCATCTGGCTCATGGTCAGAGGCTGAGTATAGCCTTGATAGAAATGATAGGTTAGGAGAATTAGAAAGGGATGAAGGTCTGGAAGTCATTCTCTGGACAAAAGCAGATTCATTAGTCATCTAAAATGTGTATACAATCGGTAGAACAAAAGCTCATTAAGTGTCTTAGCTGAAGGCAGGCAGTGAGCAGTGTGGCTGCTGCAGGTGGGAAGATATAAATAAGATGTAGGCTTTTAATCTCAAAAAAAAAAAAAAGTCACATCCTGACAGTGGTGTGGCTGAAGGGAAAATATAAGCATATACTAATTTGTTAGGTTAAAATAATAAGTCGATGGTTTCTCTGTTTCCTAATCCAGGACTCAAAGCATGCTGTATGGGGGAATTGACAAGTATGTAGAAAATGTCATAAGCGGCAGACACAACTATGACTAGTTACTCCTTTACCCCTTCAGTTTCACAAGAGACCATCTGGAATTTAGTGTGAGTGCCAGAAGGGGAAGAATGCCTCCTGGCTGGCCACAGAGCTACCACAGCCATCAGTGATGCTCTTGGTTGAGGCAGGTGGCACCTGCTAGCAGGACTCCGAGTAAAAATAGCAACATTACCTCTAAGTATGGCTCTCATCCATTTACCCACACTTGAGCCTTATCTCCACAGGGAAGCTGAGACTGTGCAAGCCACAGACCCAGTCTGGATGTGCTGCAGATCATCTGTCTAATTAGACACCAGGAGTTTCTTCTGTGCTAGAGGTGGTCTCTCCTGCCACCCACGTCATGTTCCTCTGGAGCACACAATTGAAAATGCACACCCAGTAATAAAAACAGAAAGGGGTTGCTTTTCTGAATGACTTGAATCCAAATTAATTTTGCATATCCTTGATTGGAGTGACCACAGCAGCCAGACTGACTGGCCAGCTGCTCCAAGTGGATGACTCGTGTAACTGAGGCAGCCGGTATCACAGCCTCTCACTTAGAATTCCTCTAAAATTAAGGATTTTTTAGTTGACAATTCAGAGGAAGCTATGTTCACATGTGAAAATTTTGCTAGGACATTGCTCTGTGGGATTGAGCTGACTGTGAATTTCTAATGGAAAATGTTAAAAAAAAAAAAGTAATAAAATTTAATAGAACCTGAGCACTAAAGGTGAGATTCCATATGCAGTAGAATAGAGACAGATGATGTGGTGGTCAACTGTGTTTGCAGAATGGTTAGTCAGAATTCGTGAAATGTAAAAAAGCAGATAACCAAGCAGGTTTTCCAAACGCAGTGCTCCCTGGATAAATAATAGAATTTTAAAAGAAAACAAAAAAGGAAAAAAGCTGTGATCTCTGTTGACAGGAGCTAAAATCATTTTGAGGTGGGCTTACTGCAACAACAAAGCATGACTAACCTATTAGCTCTATCCTGTGGTAATCGAAGTTTTGTCACAACACCAGGCCCATGGGACCAGATGACATGGTCGCCCACCCTCCACTCAGCTCTCAGAAGTTCCCTTCTCAGGAAAGTCTTCCTCATTTCAACTGAACTCCCAATATCAGCCATGTCACCACTTGGAAAACAATAATTGAATTATGTTGATCCTTCTCCAAAAGATTTCTAATTAAGTTATTCTTCCAAGCAAGTTCAAAGGCTCAACAGGCAAGAAAATATTCTTTTGCAGGCTGAAAGGTATTCTTTAATGTGTCCACATCAACCAAATACTAACTGGTCTGCTAGCCACAACTAAGCTCAACCACAGCTCCTCCGAAAATGAGCAAAGATGTAATGAGCAAACACTTGAAGTATATCCTGAAATGTGCAATACAATCACTAATATGATGAAAAGAATCATCTTTTACTAAAGCTCACTGAGTAATGTTTAAATCACTGGCAGGGATAGAGCTGGCCAAATTATTTTAGGTTTCACTGACATACAACATGCCACATATTATCTCAAACCCAAGCTACCAAAAGTCAGGAAAAGAGACTCACACTTACTAAATACCTACTACTTATCTTGTATATTATATCATCTTCTCTAACTTGAATGCTTCTAAAGAAACTGCTTTTCTAGTTTCTCATTCATTTTGCTCTAGTACAATTATTATTAGCACTGTGTTTAAGAGGTCAGATGGTAGAACCAGATCACTTAGGTTTGTATCCTTAATCTTCCACTTACTAACTACATGACCTTAAATAAGTCACTAAGACTCCATTTGCCTCAGTTTTCACACATGTATATTGAATACGATAATGCCTATTTCATAAAGTTATATTATGGACTACACACATTCAGTCCATGTAAATATTTTAGAAAAATAGTGTGTGCCACACACTACTGTTCTCTTTATATGTCCATTTCCCCAACCTCATTTTGTTCCGTTCTGATTGTTACCCTGGCCACAAAATGTTATATGCCTGCCACAAAAATAGGTGCCCAATAAGTACTTGGAGAAGTGGATGCATTTTATTCACACATTAGCTTTGTGATATCATCATCATTATGTTTGGATTATAACTGAGGAATGTGTATCTTTAAGAAAAGTATATATGGAAAACAGCATCGAGGATTCTCAAAAAATAAATAGAACTACCATGTGATCCAATCATTCCACTTCTGGGTATATATCTGAAGGAAACAAAATCACTCTCTCAAAGAGATAGCTGTGCCCCCATGTTCACTGTAGTATTATTTACAGTATCTAAGCCACAGAAACAACCCTGACTGTCCACTGGCAAATGAATAGATAAAGAAAACATGTTGCATAGATCTACAATAGACTAGGACTCAGCCACAACAAAGAAGGAAATTCTGCCATTTGCAAGAGCATAGATGGGACTTGAGGACATTATGCATTATGCCAAGTGAAATAAGTCAAAGAAAAAAGTACTTATGAACTCACGTATATGTGGAATCTTAAAAAAAAAAATAAAAACTCCTAGAAATAGAATAGATTGGTGGTTGCCAGAAGCAGGACATGGTGAGTAGGGAAAAGGAGGAAAGGTAGTCAAAAGATACAGACTTCCAGTTAGAAGATACATAAGTTCTAGACATGCAATATAGAGCATAGAGAGTATAGCTATATACTGCACTGTATATCTAAAGGTTAATAAGCAACCTGAAAGTTCTCATCACAAGAAAAATATTGTAACTACAGGAGGTCATGGATCTTTACCAGTTGTGATGATCATTTCACAATTTATACTATGTAAAATTATTTTGTATACCTGAAACTAACATAAAGATATATATTTTAAAAAGACATAAAGCTAATTAGTAGAAAGGAGATTTTAAATCAAGAGTCCATGTTTCCCCTAGTGTACCACACAGACAAATTGAGAATGACACTAAAGCCTTGCTTTAAAAAATACCCAACTGTTTGAAAGCTTCACTTGGAAAAATGTCTAACAAATACAGTTCAGTGCAAAGAATTTTTATGTTGCTTCATTTTAGATATTTTTATTGCAATTAGGTAATTAGACATCTCTTCCTTAGATTTCTATTTCTAGCATTTGTTCTATTGCTATAATGAGTCCATCCAAGTGAAGTACAGTGAGAATCGAGTTTCACATAAGGACTGTGGTCAAAAAAAAAAAAAAAAAAGGAAAGGCTGTCCAGTGAAAAGGAAGGGCAGGAACAAAAGGAGACAAATATAGACAGACTTAGGAGAATGGTCTTCACAAAGTGGCAAGATATCATGCTACCCACAACAGTGTTTTCCTTAGAGAGTGCTGAGCATGAGAAAGATATGTGATTCAAAAATATTATCCATGCTGGGTCTGTTCTAGGAAGAATGCCCAGCTGTCACACTAAAGTCCAACCTGCTCTGTCGGTCTGCCTCAGACTCCAGAGAGAACTTGGAAGAGGCTGAAAGGAGCTGAGTAGCTGACAAGAAAACAGATTAAAAATACAGGGAGAAACCTGCCATGCGATCCTAATGGAGAAGGCCCATTACAAGATGCCTCTGTCACATTTCACACATCAGTTGAAGAAAGGATATGCTCTTCTGGCCTGAGAAAGCTGGCTGAGAGTGACAAATAAAGGGCATATTGCATTTAAGGTTTCTCAAGCTGGGAGTTTGAATATTTGCAGCTTTTACACAGACAAAAATGCAGCACAGCTGAAATACACTTTCATGTTGCACCCGTGTGTTTTGAGATTGGATCCTTACAATATGCTCTGCACTCAAAGGATTATATGCTTTCCTGCTTAGTAAAGTGGCTTCAGAAGCAAAAGGAAACCCATTCTAAATAACAAGCTTTTTTACATATAAACACATATGGCTAAATCATATGTTATAATTTTATTTTTACAATTAAGCCCTGCTGCTTCCAGTTCTTAAATTTATAATGGTCTTAGGGCCTGTTATTGCTGAGAGGTCATTAACATACTATTTGTAAGAACTCAGTTCTAATTCTCGTGTGCACATGCATGTATGAGCTATGAATCACGATCCATAATTCTTTTCTAATAAATCTATAGCTTCTGCTGGAAGTGCACTCTAGGTAAGTACACTTTACTGTTCTGCCGAAGCAATTAATTAGCTAAAGCTGTGCATATCCTGCCAGTGCAATGAGGAGCCACAGCCAAACAAGGAGGGGGATGTGGCAAGAGCAGAGGAGAGCAAAAGACTGCCACGTTAATAACACAGCTCAGGAAACAGAAAGATAAAATATACTTATGTGCAGGCCTCAAATATACCTATAATTCAGAAAAACGGCATTCTAGTAAAGCGAGAGGGACAGAGTAAGTCACACCCTTATGCACAGTTTTTAATGGGACAAATCATACTCCTGGGTACTGTGACCTGGAGAAGGCAGTCAAGAAGCTGAGATGATGCAGGGTGCTAACTGTACAAAGCTAAGTCATATATAACTTGAGTTAAGTTCTTCCTCACTTCTACACGGGATTCCTCTGGTCAAGATATTTGCCCATATTCTCACATATGCTCAGGAAGTTGTGTAAACGCTGTTACATGTATGCAGATGTGTGCTTAGATATACTACAGATAACACACATATATACACCTATGCACACTCACCTTATTCATGGGAACTATGAAAGCTTTTTGAGATATACACTTGGTGAACTTAAAAGTGTGAGGTAGGTGTGCCTGGGTGGCTCAGTCAGTTAAGTGGCTCAGGTCATGATCTCACAGTTCATGAGATAGAGCTCCACATCGGGCTCTGTGCTGACAGTGCAGAGACTGCTTGGGATACCCTCTCCTCCCTCTCTCTCTGCCCCTCCTCCACTCACACACTCTCTCTCTCTTTCAAAAATAAATAAACTTTAAAAAAAGGAACGTAAAAGTATGAATTTCAAATTAACAAATATGCAACTGTACATAACATGACACTTGAGTTAGAAGAGAAATTATATATGTGTGTATATATATGTGTGTGTATATACAGTGGATATATATGTATATATGTGTGTGTGTGTGTATATATATATATATATATATATATATACACAGTGGGGGAAAAGAGCTCAACAATTAGTAGGCCAGGGTAAGAGGGAGCAGGTGCACATGCATGTTGTATGTGGGAAAGCAGCTAGTGAACTCAGGAGTTCTCAGTTTCTGAATGTCTTGTGTTTGTTTGTGTTATGTTCATCTGATAGGAATGAGAATGAGAGATGAAAAAAAGAAAAAGCAGGTGGGGTAAAAGATTAGGGTGTTAGGGGCATCTGGGTGACTCAGTCCCAGTTAAGTGGTGGACTTGGGCTCAGGTCATGATCTTGCCATTCCTGAGTTCGAGCCTTATGTCAGGCTTTGTGCTGACAGTTCAGATCCTGGAGCCTGTTTCAGATTCTGTGTCTCCCTCTTTCTGTCCCTCCCCTATTCACATTCTGTCTCCATCTCTCTCTCTCTCAAAAATAAATAAATAATAAAAAATTATTTTAAAAGACTAGGAAGTTAAAGGAAATACTGTAAAGATCTTTTATAAAAACAATGAAAGACTGTACTTTGTGCAAGATTGTGAAAAGAAGTGGTTAAAATAGAAATTAAGAACACATAAGTTTGTATTTTCATGGTTAGCTTTCCAAAACTGGCTCACTTCTCTGTCCATTGAAAAGCACAATTAATTCAAGACCAGGGCTACCAAGTGTTGAAGATGTGGACAAAACTTCAGGGCAATGTCTAGAGATAGCTAATTGGTCAAAAGCAGGCAGATAAGTGGATATGAACAACCAAAGTTACAGGTGCAACAGCATAAACACCAGCCTATGCAGCCAGAGAGAAAAAAAGAGAGAATAGGATAAACCAGGTAAAAGAAAGTGCTTCTACATAGGATGTTAATACAAGACCCTGTCTTAAAATCCTAGTGACTAATATTTAAAACAGTAAGATTAACAGCAAACACTTATTTAGTGTTTACTAGATGAGTGGCAAGCATTTCTAAGCACTCAAATGCAGTACCCCATTAAATTTTACCCTCACAATAACCTTGGGAAGCAGGTATCATTTTTGTCATTTCATGGGTGAGGAAAATGAAGCATAGAAAGGTTATGTGTTATGCTGAAGGTTCACATGTATTTCTTCCAGATCGGGGATTTGAATCCAGGCAGTCTGGCTCTGTGCTATGCTGCCTACAGAAACAGCAGTGGTTGAGCACTTACTATGCACTAGAACCAGCTCTGAACCATGTAATCACAATTTCATATTTTCTTGCAGTTCCATGAGAAAGATACATCCTTACGTGCAAATCAAAAACTGAGGCTTAAAACCCACCAATGTAATACATCTTTCGACTGCCAGAAATTAGACTGAAACCAAGGTCTGTGAAATGCCCAGGGACCACCAGGGGACAGATGTCCCCAGCCTTTCCATGATCTCCATCATCATCCTTCCTCTGCAGTTTGACTCAGACTACTGACATCTTCTTGATCTCGTTTAAAGTAATTGCCCCACACTGGACTTCCAGACCATTCCTACTAATCTGTCACCCTAACCACATACATACTGAGACTCATGTATCTGAAGACTCATGAAATACGGTATACATATACTTCACTAAATCACATGTGGTTACGTTCTACACATTTTTCCCAGGGCCTCCGCCACTTATTGATGTTTACTTATACCTAAGGTATTTGCATCTAAATTGACATTCTTAGTTTGCCCAGATGTCAAATGTCACCTCCTAGAAATAACTTAAGAAGAGTGGATTTCTTAAAATGTAGAGAATACTTTCACATCCTTCAGTTTATTGATGCTCAGGGAAGTAGATTTAGAGATTTCACTTTCTAGTTTTCACTAACCTCACCTTCAAATGGCCTAAAATACTTCTGCAAAAAAAGCCCTGCAGATGAAAAGTAATATAAATAAAGTTGTTGAAATACAGAGCTAGGATGAATTCCTTGTCTGCCAGAATATACGGTAAGAATTACTGATATCTAATCATATCTGATAAGACTCTTATGAAATATATTTTAATTTTTAGCAAAAACAAATATTTTGTAACATTTGCAAATAAGAAATCATTTAAAATATTATTTCACATGTAAAATTATAAACAGATTATATATGAAATATATATGTTGATTTGTTTATAAGTACATGTTAGTACTTATAAATAACTCTACATATATTTGTGTGTGCTAAGTATTTTTATTACCAAGGATGAGAGATCAAAAAAGTTTATAATATTCTATTCCATTTCAGAATTTACATTTAGTTATGTTAGTTTATCTTATTTTCAAGAGCAATTATATATAAAATAAATACATGAACTAAGATAGATTTCCTTTACAAAGAAAAATAGTGGTCTAAAAGAAAAAAAAAGTGAACTTGATACATGGTTTTGAATTTTTGTCTCAATTCTCTCTGTAATTTAGCTAAAAATAATGCTAATAAAAGCCCACCATTCATTGATAGCTATGATTACACTTGACACTGGCTAGTCCTTCACATATATTAATTTTGTTCCTCACAACAATCCCATGAGATAAAAAATCTAGGAGGAAAAAAAGAACTGGAAAAAAAGTGATGTCACTAATCAAATAAGTGATAGTTAAATAACAAAAAGCTATTGTTTTCCTCATTACCTTTTCAAAAAAAACTGTGATATATTTTGTCGAATATTAAGGAAGACATAGAAACTAGTATTCTTATTGCCACTTATTAACTGCATCCTTAAACAAGTTAATTAACATCTCTGGGGTACAATTTCTTGAAATTCAATTCTTCAATTTCTTTTTGTATAATGAGAATAATACAATACCATATATCTTAAGGACTGGTGAGAAATATGCTATTTCATGTAAAAGTTTATTCACAAGAATGTCCAACTCATAAGAACCAATGTGTAAAATCTCCAATGTTGGTGATGACAAAAATTCTTTTGGAATATAAATTGAAATTATGTATAAAAAGCAATTATAATAATCCATTCCCGGGATTCACTCTATCCTAAGGAAGCTATACAGTATTCTGCATAAATACACATATTTGCAAAGACACAAAGCTATGCATTGTCACAATATTTACAATAACATTAAAGAAGGAAATGGCCTATGCTAGAAACATTATATAATCATATTTGTATTACCTTCCTTAGAAAGATATGTTAAATAAAACTAACAGTGATATTGATCTTAAAGACTACATAAAATATGGAAAACAACTTAGGCCATAATCTTAGATGAAAAAAATAGCAAATTTCACAGGCATATTTATGCTTTTACTTATATTTATGTATCACTATAACAGACAGAGCTACTTTAGGGAACAGATTGGAAAGAACTGTTTTAAAATTATGTTGGAGGGCACCTGTGTGGCTCAGTTAAGTGTTCGACTCTTGATCTTGGCTCAGGTCATGATCTCACGGTTCATGAGACAGAGTCTCACGTAAGGCTCTGCACTCACAGCACAGAGATTGCTTGGGATTCTCTCTCTGTCTCTTTCTGCCCCTACCCTGCATGCACACTCTCTCTTTCCCTTTCCTTCTCTCTCAAAATAAAATAAAGTTTAGAAAATAAAAATAAATAAAATTATTTTGGTTTTATTTGATTGGTAGGATGATAAATGTGATTGTTTTCCATTGCCAAAAGGGTTTCAGTTCCTGCTGTGTTTACGTTAAAACACAAAGTGGTACTTTGTATTATTTTCTCTACCCTCTTGTCTCTAGGCTCACTGCATTGAGCTTAAGTCTGATAAACCAATGAAGAATTTTTTTTTTGCTTTTTAAAATTTATTTTTGAGAGACAGAGAGACAGAGAGAGAGGGAGACAAAGAATCTGAAGCAGGCTCCAGGCTCTGAGCTAGCTGTCAGCCCAGAGCCCGATGCAGGGCTTGAACCCATGAACCGTGAGATCATGAACTGAGCCGAAGCTGGACACTCAACCGACTGAGCCACCCAGGTGCCCCAAGAATTTTTTTAAGGGCTGCGATTAACTACAGACATCATTTTAAATTTGTTCTTCACTGAATGAGTAGTATTATTTGTAAAAGATCTGAAAATAATCTTTGACGATGTGTGTTTATGGACCCACTTCTGAGGTTTTTATAACCGATCTCTTCTTTGGCAATAGCTCTTATTTTCTAAGGCTGCTAAGTAATGAAGCAATATAAATAATTTGTTTGGGGATAGTGCATCTTCCAATATTTAAATCACCTTTAAAAAAAAAAAAAAAGCATTACAACACGAAAGAATCCAAAGAGTAGGAAGTGAAGGAATATTTGAACGGTTCTCCATTTACTTTCTTTGAATACCAGGCCTGTTTGCCTTTTCATAAGATACTAATAGTGTGAAGATTTTCGTTATTTAAATTACATCTCAGCTAATGTAATCTCCACTACAGAATCACATACATTATGTAACTTTTGACAAAAAGAAAGAGAAAGATTTAAGACTTTAGGAGAAAATGTTGAAAAAATGCCATTTCTATGTTCCCCATAAAATAGCTACAAAGGTTTATGGTAAAGATTATATAATAACATTTTAAGCTGTTTAGTAACAGTTGATTAGAAACACCTATGTCAGTACTATTGTAAATACTTCCCCCTCATCTTGAGCATAAAAATGGTGTTGGGTTTCTACTTGTCTACAAGATTCATGTTTACTCAAACTTGTTTCTTCAATACCCCAAATATACAGCAATCAGAAAAGTATTTGTAGCAATTTCCTTAATACTGTATTATTTACTATCTCTCAAAGGTTGGAACACTTTAATGAAATCACATGAACTTTTATCTTCAAACATGTTATATATGCTGAAAGCTTTCTCTAAAACTGCATGTACTTACAATAAAAAGGCATATTTTCATTAATCATTACAGCAATGCCCTTTTTTTTCAACCAAAATTTTCTCATATTGTGTTATTTTCCATTGCTGGATGACATTTTGTTTTTAGTGGATGAATATTTTCATGCCAAAGCATTTGATAACATCCCAGAGAGAACCTTGTGCTGCATATTTTCTAATTCTTCTATTGTTAAGTTTAATGTTTTTTAAAGCTCTGCTTTGAAGAGTTTTATAATGAAACTATGAAGATGAAATTTTAGTTTTTACACAGTCTACTAAACTTTACCGGATGAGTAAGTAAGCAAAGAAGTAAGGGTGAAAGTCATTCTTTTCATGCATTGAGTATCAATTCCCTACTGTTCTAGGCACTAGAATGATTAGCAAATAATATTTTAAATAAGGCAGACATACTTCTTCTGATGTAACTCACAGTCCACTCAATGATGTCCAAAGTTCTAAAGTTAGGTGTACTGCTAAATGTGTAGAAAAAGAACCACAGGTGATCTTCTCGCCTTGGCTAGAGTTGGAGACTATACTGTTCCAACCTGCCTTTCTTTCCACTTTTCCTCTTTTCTATGTAGCTTCAATTTGGGAAGAAGGAGGGCAGAGTAGCACAACGCTAAAGCAGGTCATGGAGAGGACATGACTGCTGGTTGATGTGTGAGCTGGAACCAGGCAATGGGAGGCTCCTCACTCTCTCCTGTCCTTGGAATGCACACTGTGCACACCATTCCCACACTAGGTGCTGTTTCTAGGACATGGCCTTGAGAGTAATAAGAGCAATATGTTGTTGAGACCATCTGGAGGGTGTATGTGACTAAAGCCAGTTAAGGCCTCTATACAAACCTGTAAGATTTGGGAGGGCAAATGCAGAAATCTACTCATCTTATGGCTCTAGAACAAGCCACATATGTGAGTTCTCTTGCTTATCAAACCTGTCACCTATCAACCTGGAATGACTGGCCCCCTTTTCAGGTCTCTCCTTGCCCTGTATGTATGTGGGCCATTTTCAAACCAACAAACAGGAGACACTTTTTCCCCCTCTTTTCTGAGGCTCCACAGTTGATTGCTGACAACGGCTTAGAGGCTCATATGCTGTAAGGCTGGCTTCCATGAGCTCCAACAGAACAAACAGATCACCAGCTTCACAAGAATGACTGGCACAAAGGCTAAGGGTAGCAAGGGCAAAAGAGGTTTCTGAAAACCAAATGATTTTAGTTTCTTCAGTTATTATGTTTTTTCTGATGTCTACTCCATTACTCAGAGAATAACAGAGTCAACTGTACTCTTCAATCACACATATTCTTGGAGCACTGCCCTGTCTGCTCCAGTGTTGTGCTGGATACAAAGAAATACAATTGAAAAGTTACAGCCTCTGCCTACAAGTTGTTTAAGTCCTAACCTTAGAAACTCTCACAGACCAAAAAAAAAAAAAAAAAAAAAAGGAAACCAATGCAGCATAAACTCAAAGGAAGCTACTCATTTTGCAATGTGCCCTGCTCCTTTTTATTCTATGAGGGATATGAGAAATGAATAAATAAGGTCTGGCTCTGGAAGTGCCTCATATGACAAAAAAGGAAGCCCAAGATCTGTACATAAATAAGCTTCGGTAACACAAGCAAAATATGAAAATGGCAGGAACAAACCAACTGAAGACATATTCCGCCCATTTATACCAGAGACATATACTAAAACTTGTGTAAATGCCAAACTACGCATCTTGAGCCGAAGGCCTATTGGAAGAGCAGGATGAGGAGAGCAGGGAGTGGAACCACTCACATGCTCACCACAAGAGCTACAATGAGGCAACAGAGTCAGGAGGATGCATTCACACAGACGGGGGACCCGTTCTGTGCCAGGACTGTGGTGGACCCTGGCGCTATCCACAAAGGCCACACCACCACCATGGAGCTTAGGCTTAACTCTTCTGACAGTAGTGGTTCTAAGGAGTGAATAAAATGGAATAAGGAATGGAAGATTGTGCCGGTTAAAACAGGATGAGGGCTAGACTTGCAAGTCTGAAATACAACATTCCAGGCAGAGAGCCTTGCAAAGGCCCTAAGATAGTGACTAGTTTACTAGGTTACTGGAACAGAAAAGTCAGCGTGAACACAGCACAGTGAATAAAGAAGAAAGCTGTAGGAGAAGGTGTCCAAGAGGTGGGCTTGGGACCAGATTACATAAGGCCTTTTACAGAAGGGCTTTAGGAATCCTCGGTGGGTTTAATAAAAGAGAAACAAAGACTTACATTTAAATCACCCAAGTTGCAATCATTTCCATAAAATGCTACTTCTTTTCATCAGTTTTTTCCCACCAAATATGATACAATTCTAATATCTTTATTTCTTATTATACATAAGAAATATATTGAACATGACTATACTTACTGGCTTGCTTAGGATATTCTGTTCATGCCACTTGTTCCCACTTACAATTCCTAGTATCCTCATTCATTCTCAAATGCACCCTGGTTTAGACCAGAGGGGGTCCAACTTTTTATGTCAAAGGTCAGAGAGAAAAGATTTTAGGCTTCGTAGGCCAAATGGTCAGGGCACTCTACCACCATAGCACAAAAGCAGCCACAAACAATATGTAAACTAATGTGTAGCTGTGTTCCAATAAAAGTTATTAACACTGAAAATGGATTTCACATAATTTCAGTGTGTCACAAAATATTCTTTTTGATTTTTCCCAGTCATTTAAATAAATACACAAAAACCATGCCTAGCTCACTGGCTAATACAGGTAGCTAAATATAGGTAGCTGGATGATCTCCCTTTTAGATGACAAATTAGATGGTGACCCTTATAGCAACTAGCTTTCCTTGAGGGCTTACTAGGTACCAGGTCATCCATGAGGTGCATACTACTATTATATGTGTTTTTCAATATAGAAACAGAGGCGCATTTAAGCAACGCTCCCAAGATCTCCATGAGAAGAATTGGCAGAAAGCCTGTGTGTGGAGCCCCATTCTTAACCACAGTGCTGAATAATATCCTAACACATTCTCATTCTCCCTCTCCTTATGGCATTCTCCCTTCTTATCTTCCATTTATGGCATATTTTTAGTCTCCTTTTCTTTTCTCATTACCCTTGCTAGCTTTCTTTCTCATGCCCTCCTTTCCCATGCTCTGTCAAAATTATAATTATAAGCAAGTTATATGCCTAGGAGCAGAGATAAACCAATCAAAAGTAAGATTACACATAATAACGAACCAATCCTTTCAATCTCTATAATCACTAAATATTTCTAGTTTTCTTTAAAATTTTTACACAATTATTCCCTTCATATTCTTCAAATGAAACCTGTTTTCCCCCTTAGCATCAGCTTTCTAGGTAGAGATATACTTTTTATCTAATTTCACTGTATTTCTCTGTCAACAATCAGTATAGTAACAGCTATATCTATATCTATATAGATAGCTATATCTATATCTATATCTATAACAAAGTGGTCGCAAGTTAAATAAGATCTAAATAAGTTACTCCTCATTCTTAAATCTATGATGCTCTATAGTCCTAGTGCATTAAACTAGGAATTTTACCACCTTATTGATGATCTGAGGTTCTATATTGCAAAGAACTCTCTTTAGAGATGAATTCTTGGAACACGGGTTGTTTTTAAATTGGAGGCTTTTAGTATATTTATGCCACTATCCTTCATAGTTTTAAAACATTTGAAAAGTGTTTATTTAATGTGGCTATATTGATAGTACAGATAGATAAAAAGTGGAGGGTACTTAACTCCAGGACCACTCCCATTGTTGAAGCTTCTTGCCAGCAACAAGGCAGCAGTAAAGTTCAAGCAGTTTATAAATGTCAGCAGAATCCTATGAACGAATACTGCCTGAGTCGTGTATGTGTGTATGTGTGTGTGTGTGTGTGTGTGTGTGTGTGTGTGTGAGTGTGTGTGTGTCTTATATTTGGAAAAACATACTTTTTAAGGGAGGAGGAAAAAGATGCAATTTGATTGCTGATGTACACTACCATTTTCTACTAAATTGTTTTTAACAAATAAAAGAATCAAGTGGAAGCTTCTGATTTAAGTTGCTTACCCCATGTCAATTTCTTAAAATATCAGGATGGCATTAAAATCAAAGACACATTTAAGAAAAAACATAGTTTGGGCAGATGAATGAGAACAACCTGTTTGGTTCATATTAAGCTTGCAGATTTATTCAACACTGGGCACACAAGGGAAAGACAGACCAAGTGTTTATGAGCTCTCCAAAACGATTGATTTTTACAAGTCCTTGATTTAGCTGAAAGGGGTGCCTATATATTTAGATAGCAAAAGGGTTAATGGATTCCACCTTTTGAAAAATGCACTTCCTTACATGCGTAGAACGTGATGGATAGTTAACTGAATGCACATAGGTAAACATAGGTAAAAACAAATTAATCGGAAGGTATAGGGTTTATTGTTTATTTTTTTCTTGATAGATGGATCTCATTATTTTCCTTGGGCAGACAAAGCCATAACAGTTTCCAGAGAAAGGAAAAGTGACAGCTCCAGGAAACTGCTTACAGATGGACAGCCAGCAGGCTAAAAATATTACTTGTGTCCACCTCATCAATAAGCTGGCTCCATGAAGAGTGGCAATTATTCTTCTCCTGCTTGTGCTGCCCTTTGAGAGGCATGAAGACGATTATTGATAACTAGGTATGTAGAACAAAATATATACAGTAACACAAACTCATTTACTATGGCAAATCCATATCAGAGAGCACCACTGCCTTTCATGCCATTATTTAAAGTGGCAACATGTACTCATCAATGTCTTAGAGGATTATGCTGATACTGTATTTTGTTACAATCCTATTAATTATTAATGATGCATATTTACTATTCACCTATATTTAGAGAGTCTGTATCATGCACTGCGAAAGAGGTAAGAAACATCATTGAGTTGAAGAAGGTGAATTCTCAATCTGGCATGCACATAAATGTCACAAGACCTGGCCTTCATCTATTCTTCATACCAAAGA
Organism: Crocuta crocuta; assembly: GCF_008692635.1. Classification (NCBI taxonomy): domain Eukaryota; kingdom Metazoa; phylum Chordata; class Mammalia; order Carnivora; family Hyaenidae; genus Crocuta; species Crocuta crocuta. The sequence goes on along the minus strand of NW_027527393.1, from coordinate 1,339,775 downwards.
GGATCTTTAAGTTTTGTGTGATGATACCAAAATAATGGATAAAAAAATAAACTTTTACATGAATCACAAACTATCAATGCTTGTTAAAAAAAATCAAGAAGATACACAACTTTTACTCTATTTGCTATAAGAAAAAAAACTGTAGTACCAATTACTGTGTGGAATTAAAAAAAAGCCTTCTCAATTAAAGGCACTACAAAATAAATGACAGTTTCCAGGCATCAGCACAAAACTAAAGGGATTTCAATGGCCTCATTACTTTTATTACCCTGTATTGCTCAGCCAAATCTACTGCAAGTCTGTGTTTAGGCATAGGATCTGTCTCATACTTCAGAAATGTGGGCAATGGATCAGCTCACCTGAAATCAGTAGAACAAACACGCAAAAACCATAGCATAGCAAATGTTATACTTGGTTAACCTGCTTTATATAGATTGGGGAAAAGGTATTAACCAGGAAGGAAGGTAATAGAAACATGGAAGACAATTTCAACCATAATAGTCAAATTTTGAAATATTAGATCATTAGTTGAAAGTATTTCAGGCTCTTCCCATTGCATTTCTTTATTGAATATCTTCGTTCCTATCATAGATTCTAAAATACATGAAAACGATGCATTTTTGTTCATTTCAACAAATGACAGAATAACTAAGTGATTTTTAAAAAATCAGTCTAAATGAGAGAACATGCCCTACACTCTGTTCAAGTTTTCAGATTCTTCTTGGACTTGAAGGTCATAGTGATTAACTGTGCTGTGTTATTCTAGAGTTGAACAATCATCCAATAATTAGGGATTCCACCCAGAACTGCCATGACTTGATTAAGGGGACTCTTGTTCCCAGTTTTCCTAAATGTCTAGTCTCTGAGGACTAAAGAGAGGAGTTCATTCAAAGGTCAACTGTCTTGCTGAGTTTTAAAAAGCAGTGGATAATTAGAAAAAAGCAAGCCACAACTAAATATCCTCCATTTGATTCTTGAATTACCTGCCCAATTTTAACTTCAATCTTGCAAAACTAATAGATTTTTCAGTCTATTATACAATTATTGTTCTTCTTATTTATAAGATTCCTAGGGCACTAGTATCTGAAAAGAAAATATTGCTCATTCAATAGTGCCATGGTATTATTATACTTAAAATGACGCATTTTTTTATTCTGCCTTTTGTAATTTCATGTAAAATCAACTAAATGCAGTGGTATTGGGTGATGGCTACTAAAACATTTGTGGAATTTAGAATACACATTGTTTCTCTCACCTCCCTATAATAAAAGAAAAGTATCGTTTTGTTCAGGTGACAGGATTTTTTTCTAATGGGCAATATATAAGACCGTTTAGGTGAAATAGTACTTGAAATACAATTCCCTTGAATTTAGTCCAAATTCATAAGTTATTCATTCTAGAAAAAAAAAACATGTAATGGCAAATTAAGACCATTTAACCTTTGGATTATATTGAAATATTTTAAGAAAAAGCAAAAAGCTTTGGTCATTTTTTCAGGGCACTTTTAGTCACAAATGACAGAAATTCAACAAAACAAAGGGGAACTGTTGGTACCTCTAATCAAGCCAAGGAAAAGGTAATGACAGAGCCAGCAAGCTGCAACCAAGGACCCAAGGACCTGAATGCAGTCAGCACCCCCTCCCCTTACCTCCCATTCTGCTTCTGACAGCATGAAAGGAAAGCCTGGTGGGTGGGTGTAGGTGTATTTCTAGGAGGTTACCTTATTTCCTCCTTGATTTCTGTGACCAGAGATCTGGTTCACAGGGAATTGGTTTGCTGAAAGACAAGATTTCCCATTCTGAACCTTTGGCTAGGGGAAGGAAGAGGGGAAGAAGTTGCCCAAAACTTATAAAGTGCTATTCCTGGAAGTCCTGGGCAGAGAAGGCACTACCTGACACATTCTCTGAATGTTACCAATGCACTAAACACTCAATGCTGATATTTGAGGTTTCTTCTAAATCTAGGCTAACGAGTCTAGCACAACCACTTGTCCCAATAATATTATGAATGTGATTACATGAACCCAGGAATACTCCTGCAGTATATTTACCAGTTTTTAAAATGTTTATGTATTTATTTCAGAGAGAGATAGAGCACAAGCAGGCTAGGAGCAGAGAGGGAGAGAAAGATTCCCACGCAGTTCTGCACTGTCAGCACAGAGCCCGATGTGGGGCTCAAATTTCTGCAGTGAGATCATAACCTGAGCCAAAATCAAGAATCAGACACTTAACTGACTGAGCCATCCAGGTAGCCAACATACACGAATTTTTAACAGGAACAGGCTGTATAAATGTTACACAATAAAATCAGTTTGCATGGACATGCTCGTCAGCGACTACAAGGCGCTCCAGGTCTAATTCTGGAGGCTATGTCTCCATGTCTGCTCCTATCATAGCTTTACACACATCTGCGACATACATTCACCTGCTCTGTCCTCTACCTCCAGGCCTCCCATACCAGCCCAAGGACACAGTAGAAATTCTCTATTTGATCTCCCACTTGTAGCCCTTCAATAACTTTTCCTTAAGAGGAAAGGCTTTGACTCAGAAGACCTGTGTCTTGAAACCTATCTTTCCACCTATATCTCATATAATTTCCTCTGAAACCTAGTGATTTTCTTAGCTTGACTGCTCTATGAAGTACTCCTAGGAAAACAACACAGATAACAGATCTAAAATGCTTTACCAGATATATTATTTCTATTAATGCTATTGCTTTGTTATTCTACTTTCTTTCCTTATAATGGGGCTGTACCATGTCCTAAAACCCTTTTATTTTATTTTATTTTACTNGCGAGACCATGACCTAAGCGAAAGTCAGACGCTTAACCGACTAAGCCACCCAGGCGCCCCAATTTTATTTTATTATTTTTATTTTAGAGAGAGAGAATGCCAAAGCAGGGGAGAGGGGCAGGATGGGGGAAGAAAGAAAGAAAGAGAGGCGAGAGAGAGAGCTAGAGAGAGAGAGAGAGAGAGAAAGAGAGAGAGAGAGAGAGAGAGAGAGAGAGAGAGAATCCCAAGCAGGCTTCACACTCAGAGTAGAGCCCAAAGTGGGACTTCAGTCCCAGGATTCTGGGATCATGACCTGATCTGGGATCATGACCTGAGCTGAAATCAAGAGTTGGATGCTCAATGGATTGAGCCACCTAGGTGCCCTCCAATACCTTACATTTGTAAGCATCAGTCTTACTCTTGTTTTCTCCATCCTCAGGGATTTTGAAATCTGGAAGGATAACAATTCCAGGACACTGAACTCACCATTACTACAATCTCATAACTTCCAGACTAATCAAGATGAAATTTTCTTGACTCTTGGATATATTTTTTCTTCTCAAGACATTTGAATACTCTTACATGCTCATCCCTGCACCCATTCAAACCTTACCACAGAAAGAAGACCATATTCTAGAACACAAAAAGATCTGATAACTCTACAGACCAAATCTACTCTTGAATAAACTGGTCTTCATTGTGCATGAGGAGCACACAAAGGATGAAGCTGTGAGCATTGTTTAAATAGCACTGCTTCTCCTTGAGGAATTACCAGGATGATAAATTGTCTTTGTCAAGGACTTTAGGAACTTAATAATACAATGACTCTACCTTAACCTGCTGAGGTAGAGCAAACAGCCCCTTGCCAAGGGTTCTAGTCTAGGACAGGCAGAATTTAATGGCCAAAGAAATGCTGAGACTGAGAAAAAAGTATGACTAAAATTATTCAGTCTGTTGATTTCATCCAATATTCCACCTCACATCTTGAGATGCAAGCTACGTGCTCTGGTTTGGCATTTTTACCAGCCTGTTGTAGGTCTTACACATGCTGGCCAGAGTCCTGGATGTTAAATTTAAATAATCATTTTTGCTCCTTTCCCCACCTGTTCACTCAACTTCTCTCCCTCTCTCCCTTCTCCCTTCACCTCATTCCTCCCCCTACTTCCTCTCTTCTCAGTTTGCTTCAGTTCTAACTTCCTTTCTTTGCTTTCTTTCTTTAAATGTTTTCCTTTTCTACTTCTGACATTCAGATCACTGGAGTCAGAGATGAATCAATGGATTTAAATCCTACATATAAAGGCCTATCCCCCACATGCCTTGTCTTTATTAGAAGACTTTGGGGCACATGGCTGGCTTATTCAGCTCTGACTTTGGTTCAGATCATGAAGTTCAGTGTCCGACTTCTATTCAGGTCATGATCTCACAGTTTGTGAGTTTGAGCGCCACTTTGGACTTTGTGCTGACACTTCAGAGCCTGGAGGCTGCTTCAGATTCTGTGTCTCCCTCTCTCTCTGCCCCTTCCTCCTCCCCCAACCCAAAAATAAATAAACATTAAAAAAAAGAAGACTGGGGTCCCTGAGTGGCTCAGTTGGTTAAGCATCTGACTTTGGCTCAGGTCATGATCTTGCGGTTTGTGGGTTCAAGCCCTGCATCAGGTTCTGTGCTGACAGCTCAGAGCCTGGAGCTTGTTTCATATTCTGTGTCTCCCTCTCTCTCTGCCCCTCCCCTGATTGCACTCTGTCTCTCTCTGTCTCAAAAATAAATAAATATTTAAAAAAAATAAAAATAAAAATAAAAAAGAAGACTTTTATTATAAAGACTTTCCTCATCCTTGTCTTAACTGAAAATGGTTTTACCATTCTTTGAATATCTCTAAATACTTTTTGATGGGTAATTTTGGACATTTACCATATACTGCCATCTGTTACCATCCCCCTCATACAAACAGCTTATCCTTTTGGTACAGCTTACTTGTAAATCTTATAATTTTCTACTGTGGGAAAAATTGTTTTATTAATTTGTTGGTTTTAATTTTTAGACTTTTGCATAAGATTGCTCTTTATCAATAATTATAATTTATTTTGATTAATCCTTTAATAAAAATCCTCTATACATTTAGTTTTTACTGTAGAATTTTTTTTCTAACAGAAATATTAAAAAGCATTCAACCAAAATCCTTAGAAATATACATATTTATGTATGTATATATAAAGGCTATGCTCCACATTGTTCTTCTAGTAGGGCATAATTTTTCACATTCTTGAAATACTTGCAAAAGGGACTGGATTATATAATCTGACAGTATACATCACAAACAAAGTAGCTTTGGGGATTAGGCATGAAGTATTAGGATGTAATTTTTACCCTTTCTTCTGAAATCAATACACCCATGGATTGTGATATTATGTGTAAGATCTATTTTAAAAGATGATAATGAAAATAGTTAGCTAAGCTGCTATTAGTATGGTTATATAGACTCAGCCTGTTTGTAAATCAACTACCCATATTTATGTTTTGAGTGCTTCTTGCAAATTATGTACATAGTACTGTATGGATTCAATCAAGGATAAGCCTCAGTAACACATTCTCATTATATGTTAAATTAGGACTTTCTTTTTGTGTTCTCTTGATCTCTCCACCTTCAATTCTACATTTCATGGACTATTCCTTTATGTCTCACCATCTTTGTGTACTTATATTTACCTATGAAAAAACACATGTACTATTAATGTATTTTTGTTTATTTTTTGTATATACTTTTAAAACTATAGAGTTGAGCAGTTTATGTATTCTTGCAAAATTTGACAAAAACTTACAAAACATCCACACATGTTGGTTAAATAGGGATGTCATTAATCTCTTTTGCATCTTATTATAGGATTTTACCATGTTTTGCCAATCCATTCACCAAATGATAGACATGGATGGTAAACATTTCACTGTTATGGACAATACCGAGTGAATACCATGGCATAGGTTTCTTTGTGTGCATCATTTTATTTGTGAAATGCTTTTCAGTTTTCCCTTTTTGAGCATCTTTTTTATTTGTAAGGGTCATTTTATTTATAACACTTCATGCCCTAAAGGGTAAAATGTTCAAACAAATTCAACTGAAAATGAGAATATGCTGCTTTATTTTATCCATTAATAATAAGTACCTGGTGTTCACAAGGATTTACATCTGAACATACATGAGAGAAAACATATTTTTTTTTATTAAAAAGGGGCTGTGAACTTAATAGTGACCTCCAAGAGAATCTGACTACAGATTTTACCAAGGAAGATCTGTAAATCAATCAGGACATGTGACAAATATAACTAAACGATCCTCATAATAGTATCTTCAAGATAAGATGACACAAGGGGCACCTGTGTGGCTCAGTCGGTTAAGCATCCGACTTCAACTCAGGTCATGATCTCATGGTTCATGGGTTTGAGCCCCGCATCGGGCTCTGTGCTGACAGCTCAGAGCCTGGAGCCCACTTCGGATTCTGTGTCTTGCTCTCTCTCTGACCCTCCCCTGCTCATGCTACCTCTCTCTCTCTCTCTCAAAAATAAATAAAACATTAATAAAATGTTTTTAAAAAGAGAAGATGACACAATAAATCTATAGCTATTTCTAATGAATTAGTTGCAAAATAAAACAATGGAGCACTATTGAGTCAGTAGGTCTCAAAGGTAGTTGAACTACACATGGAAAGTAAGATTTTCTTGTAAACTCAAGGTTTGGGGACCACTATCAGGAAGATGTTAGTGAAAATAACAGATAATAACCCTGAATATGTCAACAGATCAACTTGATAGTTCCACACCCTCATATTACTACTTGTTATAATTTATATAAATGGGAGCTACTCTCTTTTAACTGTGTTTTGTAATGTATACTCTACTGGGATTAGAAACTCACTTTTGTCTCTTACATTAAATTATTTGAGCATTAGATTTTCATCTTTAAAATGAACATAACACTACCCACCTGGGATGCCTGGGTGGCTCAGTCTGTTAAGCCACCGAACTTTGACTTCATTTCAGGTCATGATCTCATATTTCATGAGTTTCAGCCCCATGTGCAGCTCTGCTCTGACAGTGCAAAGTCTGCTTGGGATTCTCTCACTCCCTCTCTTTGCCCCTCCCCACCTTGCACACGCTCAAGCTCTCTATCTGAAACCAACCAACCAACCAAACAAACAAAAAGTAGTACCCACCTTGCAGAATTGTTCTGAGTTTCAAACAATGTGTGTGAAAGTTCTATAAAATTTGAAGTGATATGCAAATAAATCTATTCTTGAAATTGTTATTACTACATTTTAAATAGAACTTAGAGAGATACAGACTAGAATACACCACCCAGCCTGGAAGTCTACTCCCTTTCCCCAAGCAGCTGGTAGGAGTTAGGAGTGACTTACTGTCTTGTACTACTCAACTGCTTTGAGCTTCCTCCTTCAGTGACACCACATGCACTGCCCTTTGGCCTATAAGGGACTAAATTCTGTGAGCTTTATCTGCTTTTGGCCTTTTATTGGGTACCACTACACCAATGCTTCCAGGGAGGCCATGCCTAAAGTCATTGCATTCACCTAAATAAACTTAACCAATATGATCAAATCATTTTAGTCCCTCTCACTGCATCCCATCCTGTATCTTGATTCCACAAACTCCTACTTTCTTCCCAAAGATATCTAATGGACAAAGAAAAAAAAGGGGGACTGGCTTGTTAACAGAATGACCACTTGTTAACATCATACAATGCTATTTCTCAATGGCATTTATGAGTCACTACTAATAAAAACTGTTCTTTCTGAACTCTCATATAGCTGTCTTTGAAGTCAGTAATAATCATTTTAACACAATGCTTTATTCTCTTTCTCCGAAAAGCTCTAAGCACCTGGGAGACATTATCTCATTATTCCTAATGCATGCAGAGAGGCTCTGAGGGGGTGTTTAGGCAGACAAAAAAATGTCTATAAAGTTCACCATGACTATTATTAAAATATTATCTGTTCAAATGCATGTACAAAACACAAGTCTTCAGCCACAAGAAATCATTTAAAATAATTTAAATTGCTTATAAAATAAAATGGATCTCTATTCACAATTATTATGTGCTACAAATTTATTCTGTTAAAACAGATTACTTCAAAGCATTTGCTTGGTACTTAGTTATTTTGACTCACATGTACTTCTATTCTGCCCCTTACAAAAGGACAAAAATATTTAAAGTACTTGATCATCTGCAAAATTCATAAAACTTGTCACTGATTCAATAGGTACAAATAATTTTTTAGTCCTGGTCTTAACTTTTAGACTGTGTCATTTGAAACACTCAAGTTTTTAAAAGATAGGAAAAAGTTAAATGTAATTCAGTTGAAAGCATTTTAAGAAGTAAAGAAGTACTGGATGAATAACCCTATCTAAACTAAGAAATAAAGATAATTGTAAAAATAAATTTAGCCTGCTTTAGATGTGCTGAGGGAAGGGCACAAAACAACCATAATCTAACTTAGTTAACCATGTTGACTGGGGAAAGTCAGGTTTTAGGTGACAAAATGGACTTTCTTTACCAATCTTCTCATATGGCAGTTTCCCTATGAAAGCCAGTAAGCCCAAGACAGGCTGAAAGGAACCCATTGCTCCATCCTTCTCACTTAGACTAAGTGAGATCCCTGGTTATATGTCCCATTAGTAAACTACCATCATGAATTTCTTCTTTGACAAGACTCTTCATACTTGTAACCACCACTTCAATGTATGAATGAATCCTCCAAAAATACTACCAATTCCGTTCGGTCAAGGGTAACATTTCATTTTTCAGTCCCCAATTAGCATACTTTTTTGCATAGTATTTAATATATTCTGACTAAGGGGTAGATGGAGGCTTTGGTGGATATTTAGATGAAGCAGCTACATTATTGATTTCACCTGCAGGTACTTTTTGAAAGCTATGGAGCTCTGGAATGGCTGGGAGAGATCTGAAAGACCCAGAAAGGAGAGGTCAAATGAACTTCCAGGGTCTCCCATGCATCTTAAGGTACATATTAGGTAATATTTCTATGCATTGTTTTCAATTGAGATTGTACAAGACCTGCTTTCTTTTCCTTTATTTTTTTTTTTAAATTTAAAGCCAAGTTAGTTAACATATGGTGTCATAATGATTTCAGGAATAGAATTTAGTGATTCATCACTTATAACACCCAGTGCTCTTCCCAACAAGTGTCCTCCTTAGTGCCCCTCACCCATTTAGCCCACCCCACCCCAACATCCCTCCAGCAACCCTCAGTTTGTTTTCTGCATTTAAGAGTCTCAAATGGTTCATCTCAAAGACACTGCTTTTCATAATGAATTAGTATTCATTTAAAATTTTTTTAATGTTTATTTATTTTTGAGGGAGAGACAGAGCACGCGCAGGGGAGGGGCAGAGAGAGAAGGAGACACAGAATCTGAAGCAGGCTCCAGGCTCTGAGCTGCCAGCACAGAGTCCCATGTGGGGCTCGCACTCACCAACTGTGAGCTCATGACCTGAGTTGAAGTCGGATGCTTAATCAAGTGAGCCACCTAGGTGCCCTATGAATTAGTATTCATTTAAAAATGCTTATTTATTTATTTTCAGAGAGAGAGAGAGGGTTCACATGAGAGCAGGGGAGGGGCAGGAGGAGGAGATAGAGAATTCTAAGCAGGCTCCAAGTGGTCAGTGCAAAGCCTGAGGCTGGGCTTTATCTCATGAACCATGAGATCACTACCTGAGCTGAAATCAAGAGTCAGATGCTTAACTGACTGAGCCAACCAGGCACTCATTAGTATTCCTTTTTTAAACACTTGTTACATGTAAGAAACTATTCTTGGCCATAAGTGAGTAAGAAAATGACTCCAAAACAGGTATATATTAAAGTTCTTCCACGTATCTTTAAAGACTGAGACTTCTATAATTATGAAAGCAAAATGCAGAAAATTGACTCAAAAATTTCCAATGCCATGACAACTTAGAAATCTATGTTGACTAAGCTGGAGTGTGCTTTAAAAATTAGATGATCTTCTAAATAGAACTACAGTGTACACAATAAACACAATAAAAATGTTTCCAAACAGATCCTACCTATGCTCTTCAAGAACATTTGACAAATGTATACTATAGGTCACATTCAATTCATTAAGACTTCCAGCTTTTAATGATCAATAGAATTCTGAATACAGACCTAATGTGATTGAGAGATGCACTTAGGAAAATTACTGTAGTAGCACTAAGTAGTATGCCATATATCTCCAAAAACATTGCTTTTCCTTTCCTTTCCCATTGGCAGCTCAACTTTCCAATAATTCTTTACATCAAAACTAAAAATAGCTTTCAATCAATTGATAAGCATCACAGAGACTGAAAAATATTCCCAAGAATTTAGAGCCCAGAGGCATTTTATTCTCTTATGCATTTTCAAAGTAACTGTCAGTCTTGTATAGATGCTGGCATATTTTCCACTACTAGAAGGAAATATTTATCAGTCAGAAAGGCATGTTTATAGATACTGTCTGAAAAGTAGTCACGAAGAAAATCTTCCTGAGTATTTAAATCTTCCCCACTCTCTTTATATCAGCTCTAGAAAAGCCTGTTTAATTGTGTACACACAAAGTAGGTGATCTCCAAGGCTCACTCTTTTTATTCTCTCCTAGTTTAGTACATTCAGGAAACCATCTCACCACCCTAATAGCATCTTCTACCATCAGGATAATGATTACTTTCAATTCTAAAACTTTGATTCAGATCTCTTTCCCTTCCCTATATAATTCTATCAATCATTTTTCCCCAAACATAAATATGATCACATGTTTTCTCTATTCAAAATCCTATATGGGCTCCCCACTGAATATTGGGTAGTCTGAAATCCATATTATGCCAGAAAAAAGTCTCTAGAATCTGAGCTCAAATGATTTTAGTAGTGTGACCACTGTGCCTACTTTACATTTCCAACTTTAAATATTCCAACTGCTTCAGTTCCTGTAAATCACAGGCTGCTTCTTTCTCTCTTCTTTAATCATGCAGAGTCCCCTCTTGGAAGGTCTTCTCCCACCCCAGCTAACTGTCAACCACACATTCATCTTTAAGAGTCACTTCCTTTTCTAAGGAGTGTCTCCTTCCCGTGATCATATTAAGACAGAACCAGAACTCTAATAGTTAACTTTTTTATATTTATTTTTCAAGATACCGGATAATACAAGCATTTTCATTTGTCACATATCCTACTTTGGGGCTCTCTTTCCACTTCAGTTTTACTTCTCTGAATTGGAGAGGATGCATCCTTAAATATACCTCCTATATCTTTTTCATAGGTTTTCAACACTTCTCGATAAATTTGTAAGTGCCATGATGTAAAAGGAACTGAAGACAAACTTGTAATGTATGCTAGGCCCGTTAGAATTTTAATGATGAGGGGTGCCTGGGTGGTTCAGTAGGTTAAGCATCTGACTCTTGATTTCAACTCAGGTCATGATTTCAAGGTCTGTAAGTTTTAGCCTCACATCACGCTCTGTGCTGACAGTGTGGAGCCTGCTTGGGATTCTCTCTCTCCCTCTCTTTCTGCATCTCCCCCCACTCACTTGCTCTCTCTCAAAAATAAACTTAAAAAAATATATGAGGAAGGACTGAATGAAAGCATCAATCCATTCTTTTATGATAAATTGAAGTATTCAGGTTATAAATCATTTTCTTTATACAGTATTTTGAATTTTTTAATGTTTTTTATTTATTTCTGAGAGAGAGAAAGAGAGAGACAGTGTGAGCAGGGGAGGGTCAAAGAGAGAGGGAGATACAGAATCTGAAGCAGGCTCCAGGCTCTGAGCTGGCTGTCAGCACAGAGCCTGACGTGGGGCTCGAACCCACGAACCATGAGATCATGACCTGAGCTGAAATCAGACACTCAACCGACTGAGCCACCCAGGCGCCCCCTTTCTACAGTATTTTGAATAAGCATTCCATTTCTATGCACTTAGAGCTCTTTTTTCTTTTTTAATGTTTATTTTTGAGAGAGAGAAAGAGAGAGAGAGAGACAAAGTGTGAGCAGGAGCAGGGCAGAGAGGGAGACATAGAATCTGAAGCAGGCTGCAGGCTCTGAGCTGTCAGCCTGACGCAGGGCTCAAACTCACAAACTGTGAGATCATGACATGAGCTGGAGTTGGATGCTTAACTGACTGAGCTACCCAGGTGCCCCTGCACTTAGAGTTCTTTTTGGCCTAAATTGGGAAAGAGATAAAAATTTGTATTCTTCAACCATAAAAGAGCAGGTAAGTCTAATCTGAATATTTCTCATATCTTTTCTGATCTTGCTTCTGATACTTTTCTAATTTCTAGACAGTTAACAGTCTTAGTGTTCTTACTACTACCTTACTACAATCTCCTATTTCTTCTTTTATTTATAACCTAATGAAAATTCATGACTTTTATTGAGAACCTAAGTAATTAGTAGATACCTACATTTAGTTGTGTTATTTTACTTACTTGCTTTAGTTTTTTTTCTGCAAAGTAACAGTGAACTAAGTACTACAGTTTTAAACTGTCCATTTTCATATCTATATCAATCAATGCAAAGATTTGCTCTGTAAAATTTCTTTGCAATAGCTCTAATCAATCTTAATTTTTTTTTAGTGAAAATAACTTTGTCTTCTGGAATTATAAAGTTTCAAAAATGTTCAATGCTTACTGTTATTCAAAAACTGTTTACTGTTTGGGGTGCCTGGGTGACACAGTCAGGGAAGCACCCAACTCTTGATTTTGGCTCAAGTCATGATCTCATGGTTTATAGGATCAAGGCTGGTGTCAGGCTCTGCTCTGACAGCAGGGAGCCTCCTTGGGATTCTCTCTCTCTCCCTCTCTCTCTGCTCCTCCCTGCTTGCATGCTCTCCCTCAAATTAAATAAACTTATAAATATGTTTAACGTTATTTAAAAACAACTTGTGTCTCTTATCGTTAAACATTTATCTCTGAAATATTTATAATCCAAGCGTTCATCAAACCTGCAGAAATCTACAAAATGTTCTGACCACGTATAGTAAATGATGATTCCACCAAGTCTCATACTGCACATTTGATAACCAAACAATACAACCATATACTATTTGTTTATTTTTAATAGTTTACTGTCAAGTTCATTTGAGTATTAACACAGTGTGCTCATCCCCACAACCATATAGTATTTAAATACACTACTTAGCGTATATAGTATGACTTATACCGTGTATGAACTGGAAATGTAAAAATAAATAGATTATAAACACAAATATTACTAAATATAGTCTAATCTTCCTTCAGTGATTCACCAGATTGTTCAGGCTCACAGAGCACTTAGAGAAATCAATAGGAATATCAAGTAACATTGAAGTACATCCATACAGTGCAGATAATAGACACTGAAATTCATCAAGATTCAATATGAAAAAAAGACACAATGCATAATATTAAGCAAAGGGAATACCAACATGAATATCATATTTAAATATATATGTGTGAATTTGATCATAGGAAAATAACCCAAATAGTAGTAATTTCTGGACAATAGGAATAGTATATAAGAGAAATTTTCTTCAAGTCTACAAAAGAAGCAATTAAAGCATCAGGTTTGCTTGAGATTATGAGGCAAGTGTATGAACTTAGTAGAGGCCACAAAAAAGTTTGATTCCTACAATCAGAGTGTGGCTTAATATTCTTTGGAGTATCTTGGAAAATATCTCCTGGAAGCAAAAATAAAGTATCCATAGACAGATGGTGTGAAATTGCTCCCACAGGGTCCAAGGGAGTCAGACAATGATACTGGAAGCTACTGAGACAAGGGTGTTGAAAAGTCTGATGTTCAAGCCTACAAAGTTACCAACAATGCCTGAGACTAAAGCAATATAATTGATAACTGAAATCCATGCCCGTATCACTCTGTAAGTGACCAAACACATTCAAACCACAGAGTTAAGTCCAGCTAGACTTCATAAGTATTAGATCCACAGGTCTGGGATCTCAAGAACTGGAAGATGTTTTGGGGTCTAGAAGGAGCACCTCTTCCTAGGTAAGCCACTGCTTTGATTCATGGAGCAAGAAGGTAAATATTGCTAAATACCAAATGAAAGAATGTTCAAAGGTATTCACTCTCTTTATCCTTGTTAAATCCAGTGCCAAGAATTAGCTGAGTATTATACACATTGCTCCTGCCCTCTACTTAAAGAAGAAATTGGTCACTATCCAAAATATCTTGGGTGCCAGAGCTCGTATTACGCACTGAATCTTTAAGGGTGGATGACAAATGGATTGCCTGAATTTACAGCAGAGCCTGGTAGCCAGGGGAGAAGCACTATTTCTCATATTGCTTTCTTGTGTGAGGATGTGGGGCCCATGATAACTCTGTTACTTCATTAAGATCATGCAGCTTGCTCTAACTACACATTTATGGAGTACATTTTTCCCACTCCTGTTACTTCATTAAGATCATGCAGCTTGCTCTAACTACACATTTATGGAGTACATTTTTCCCACTCCTTTACTCTACTGTTTTACTCTCCCCACAATCCTGTAGATACATGAAAAGCAAGCATAGATTGATTTTCACCATTGGGTCCAATACATGGGGTTTGTAGCTGATCTATATAGTCAGTTGTTGCAAATACAGCCTAGTTTTAGGAAAGGGCAGAGACCTGAGAGGCTCTACATTGAGTAGTGCAGTCATAGTCTATGAGAAGGAAAATAAATCAGAAGTCAAATGCAAAGATCTCCCACCTCAAATTAGATTTACCTGAAGGTCTTCCATGACAGTAATCAGATTGTAAATGGTTAACTAGAAAGTACCATGTGAGGTAACAGAAGGAGTGCAGGTATTGGCCTTTTGCTCCAAATTTAAGATAGGTCACAAGTGCTCTTATCTGACATATAGACTGAGCCTTTGTAAAGCAAAAATGGCATTTTGAATCGCTTGATGCACCCTGTCATCATGACAGACACCAGAGAACTACCCTACTCTACTCCTTGACAGCTTTTCAGCAAGCACTTCAGAGATCAGGTTGTAGAACCCACTTATCACATGGAGAGACTTAAAAGCTCAAATGCTGCATTCCCATGCTCAGGTAGCACGATCTTTTCTCATAGCACTGCACCTGTAGACTCATGGTTTCCAACATTTAGCATGCCTCAGAATCACATGGACAACTGATTAAAACTCAGGATGCTGGGCACCACCCTCAGAGTTAGATTCAGTAGGTCTGGGATTTTGCATTTTTAACAAGATCCCAGGGGGGCTGTCAGGCTGCTAGCTCAGAGATATCTTGAAAAGCACGGCTAATCGACAGGGTTTGAAATTTATGTCTTGGCTCAGTGATTACCTGACCCACATATTACTTTGACCTCTATTTCTTTCCTCTCTCCTTTCTTTTTATTTTTTAATGTTTATTTATTTTTGAAAGAGAAATAGAGTATGAGTTGGGGAAGGGCAGAGAGAGAGGGAGACAAAGAATCAGGATCCAGACTCTGAGCTGTCATCACAGAGTCCAATGTGGGGCTCAAACCAGCGAAATGTGAACTCATGACCTGAGCTGAAGCTTAACTGCCTGATCCACTTAGGTTCCCCATCTTTCCTCTCTCTTTTCTTCTTTCTCTTTCTCCATAAAACACTTATTTGGAAGCTATAGTCATGGCACAAAGTTGAATTTAAAAAACACTTCTATTTTTTAGGACAGTGAAAATGAACTTTATGATATCGTAATGATGGATATATATCATTATACATTTGTCCATACCCATATAAAATGTACACCACCAAGAGGGAACCTGAAGGTAAACTATGGTCTTTGAAAGATGATGACATGTCAATTAGTTGTAACAAATGTACCACTCTGATGAGGGATGTTGATAATGTGGGAGGCTATATATGTGTTAAATGGGCTAATATGCAATACAACTCTCCAAGAAGTAGTAACAGTACTTATTTACAGACACTGTTTCTGTATGAAATCCTTTTTGAGTGAAATACTAGTATTCTGGGAATACAATCTGTAACAGCATCATTTTCCCCAATGATTCAGGTAACTGAACTGACAAACTAAGTAAGATCATTTTTTTTTTTCTCAAAGCGCTTAATAAGTAAAAGTATTGGGCTTAGTTGGTTAAGTGTCCAACTTCAGTTCAGGTAATGATCTCACATTTCATGGGTTTGAGCCCCATGTAGGGCCCTGTGCTAACAGTTCAGAGCCTGGATATATTTCGGATTCTGTGTCTCCCTCCCTCTCTGCCCCTCCCCTGCTTGTGATCTCTCTCTCTCTCTCAAAAATAAATAAACATTTAAAAAAAAGAAAGGATAGGGTGACTACCTCAGTCAGTTAAGCATCCAACTCTTGGTTTTGGCTAAGGTCATGGTCTTGCGTTTAGTGAGTTTGAGCCCTGCTGAGGGCTTTGTGCTGACAACACAGAGCCTGCTTGAGATTCTCTCTCTCCCTCTCTCTCTGTCTCTCCCCCACTTGTGCGCTCTCTCTCTCTCTCTCTCTATATATATATATGAATAACTAAACTTAAAAAAAAAGAAAGGTATTGTTTATATATTAGGGTACTCCATATATGTATAATAAGATTGATTAGTTTTTAAGATAATAACTTCACTGCAATAGATTTAAGTTCACAATTGAAATCAAGTTTTTTAGACCTACCATCAATGTAAGTTTACTATCAAATATAAATTCTTGAAAACCTACAGAAATAAAATGTGATATACATTTTCTTCATTTCCTTCTTTGCAACTGGGATATTATTAGAATGTGTACAAATTAGTTAATTTAATCGGTATTTGATGTCTAAACCAAAGACTCACAAAAGACTTACTACTTTCAATTTCTAGACAGACTAATTTCTTAAATCGGAATTGTGGATTTCATAATTATTTCAATTTAAACTCACTCACGTTTCTTATATAAGAAGACCATTAAACTATTAAGTTAAACATTGGATATATACTGAAAGGGTCAAAGATTGATGAGGATTACTGTTTGTAACCTTTCAAAACCAGAATGTATCAATTTCAAATTATAGAACATGGTTTAAATGTCACTTATGCATTGAAATAAGCTAAAACACATAATCACCATCTCCATGAATCACCACTTAGCTTCATTCCTAATCCTCTGATGCAGACAAAGGTTACTAGGCTACAGCCTTGTTTTCTTATTTGATGAGCATTAAGTGCTTAATTTTGAGGATTTCGCTGATCTCTTACACAAGGGCAGACACAAATTGTTTTCTAAACAAGAGATTAAAAGCTGTATTTATAGCCACATCTGTAAAGATTTCCTCTCCCTATGAGTGTATTTATTAACTGGAAATGTAAAATCAAGAAGTTCTTATCTCTTTATGCGTCACTACACGAATTCCACTACATGAATGGCTTTGTGGATTGTATTTCTATGGCGAGAAGGCATGCATTCTTCATTCATCCGCTCATCCATTCAACTAGTATTTATTCAGCTCCAGTGATACTCAAGAGAGGTAGTATGACAGAGCAGAACAATGACAATAACAACAGATCAGAAACATTCAGAATGGTTTTGACTGGAAGAAATAACTATATAAAGCTGAATACTGCCATAGAATTGAGAACTTCATTAATGGAGAGACAGCTTTTTGATGAGCCTGCAACATTATCTCTACTGCATAATTCCAGGCATGGAGATAAAGCTACTACTCTTCCAACAAATCAGAAAACCCAGTTTAGGCTGCTTGAGAGAGTCAAGGTGGGGCGAAGACTGAAACACTTCTTTTCCTTACAGTGATTATGTGTACTCAATATCAACTTTACTGATTAAAAGGATATTTTCTTCTAATTTTGTTTATGGCAGGTAAGAAAATTGCACCCTTAACATCTTTCAATGATAATTGAAGATGTTGCAGAAAATACAGATAACTGATCAGCACTCAGGAGAAAGGTTAGTATTCTGCCAAAGCAATTGACCTGCAAAATAGGAGGTCAAAAAATACCATTTAAATTCTGTCTAGGTGTATGACCTTGTATAATGCACAGAGAGCGAGGAAAGAGGACTGAGAGAGCGCTGAAGGGGACAGAGGCCTGGAAGTATGTACAGAATCACAGCGCTGAGAGGATGGCTCCAGCAATTGGAGGGAACTTCCAGCCTACAGGACTGGTCACTCATAGCTCCAGTACTGACAAAGTGGTAGCAGTTACCAAACAGAGAAACTAGGTCAAAAGGCAGCTCCTGATGGTCCCGAGAGAAACTGGACATTTTCTGAGATGGGAGAGCAATGCGGGTGTAGTTTGGAGTAATTCTAACCCAATGTCACGGAAACCCTTTCTAAAATTTTTAATATTTGGAAATTTTTACTGCCCTTTTTCACAGAAGCCTTAGAACTTTGCTATGATTCAAAATGACTACTTGTGCTTTGGTTCTAAAACTAGCTCCATCATAAATGGTGACTACCTAAAATAGCTGGGCCATCTTGTAAAAGCTACTAAGTAAAAATGAGAAATTGCAACATCAGAACCTGAACAATTTACAAGGACCCCTGGAGACATAACTTCTTCCTTTGCAGTGTAAGATACCAAGGTTGAAAAATATTAAGTGATTTCCTAAGGGTCACAGGTTGCAGATAAGAGCCTGAAAACAGGTTTGGATCACCAATCTAAGTCCCTTTCTATCATAACCACAGTGATTCACTAGAGGTTTACAACTAGAATACTTTTCCATTCACCAGGGTAGTCAATGTTTAATGATGTGTATGATCTATCATTGTACAAACCCCATATGCATTCTCTTCTAATGAAGAACATCTCATTCCTTCTTATTTCAGTGTCCAATTCAATCTGAAAATAGATTTGTCTAACAGTTGAACATTTAAGGAATATAAGATAGCCTGCTAAAAATTTGTCTTCAAACTCTGTAATATTTAAAAGCCCCATTTCTAAAAAAATGTTATGTTTACTTATTTTTGAGAGAGAGACTGAGACAGAGCATTAGAAGGGGAGGGGAAGAGAGAGAGGGAGACACAGAATCTGAAGGATGCTTCAAGCCCTACACGTGGCTCAAGTCCATGGACCGTCAGATCATGACCTAAGCTGAAGTTGGACGCTCAACCAACTGAGCCACCCTGCCACATTTCTAAAAATGTATGATCTTAGCCACCATCTAGTTATTTGGTTTGAATGTTATTTTAGAATGTTCTGGTTTTAACAGCTATTATTTTAAATACTATCTAATGGATCTTGACTGCCAAAAGGCTATACGACACCTTATTTATTGTGAACTTATAAACAAATTTCTTTCTTTTTTTTTATTTTTTACCTTTTTAAAAGAGCCTTACTATCTATAGAAAATAAAATTTTTAGGGGCGCCTGGGTGGCTTAGTCGGTTAAGCGTCCGACTTTCGCTTAGGTCATGATCTCGCGGTTCGTGGGTNTCTCCTGGAAATAAATAAAACATTAAAAAAAAATTTTTAAAAAAAAAAAAAAGAAAAGAAAATTTTTAGATTAGTTGCTGTCATACAGGGTAGAACATAGATTGCAGACAGCTGGGAAACTTTCTAAATTAACATCCCTTCAAATAAATACGCTTTAGCTATTTGCCTAATGTTATAATAGGGTTAGAGGAAAAAACAGATCTTTTTATTAAAAAATGTTTAGGGGCACCTGGACAGTTCAGTAGTTTAAGCATTGCACTCTTGATTCCAGCTCAGGTCATGATCTCATGGTTCAGTCCATGAGTTCAGGCTCTACAGCAGGCTCTGCATGGAGCCCGATTCTCTTACTCTTACTCTCTCTCTGCCCATCCTTTGTTCAAGTTCTTGTTCACTCTCACTCTCTCTCTCTCAAAATATATAAACTTTTTAAAAATATTTAAAACTATGGCTGGTTTTAAAAAGGTGGGCAGGGGATACCTGGCTCAGTTCTTTGAGTGGCCAACTCTTGATTTCAGCTCAGGTCATTACCTCATGGAGATGGAGCCCTGCATCAGGTTCTGTGCTGAGCATAGATCCTGCTGGAGATTTTTTCTCTCTCCCTCTATCATTCTCACCCTCTCTCCTGCTCTTGATCACACACCCTCTCTCTCAAAATAAATAAATAAACATTTTTTAATGCTTCAGTATCCATCAGAATAAAGGCATTATTATATGTGCTAAATATATCAAAGAAAGTCACTCTATTTGGAATTATCTTCATTTCAATAGCATTTTTCATTCATCTAGAAGAATAGGAGAGACCTCTCACATAAAGAAAAGGCTGTTATGAATGGATAGGACTTTAAAACCTTTTCCCAAATATAGTTTTTCTAGATTTCACTTGGACACTCTAGTGGTATTTCAGTTCATTTAAAAAATATGCTGATTTTCAATAGGATCTTAAAAGTTTAAAAATTTAGAAACTAGAGTATCCAATGTATTCCTGTTAACTAGCTCTACAGTACGCAAAAGATTTCTATGCACAAACAGTGCCAATTTCAGCTGCTTTCAAGTCTCAAAATTAGTGCGAGGTCTATAGTCATACCACTAGATTTGCCAGGACAGAAAGATAGGAAGGACACTCTTCAGAGATCAATTTATGGATTATTCGTCCCATGCCATGAGTTAAGTGAATATTGAAACCAATTTACATTCCCTAAGTTATGTAAGAGTAGAATGAGGAAATGAGTTAACTGGACTTTTATCTTCTAATTAATTCAGTGATATTTTGGAGCCCTGGCCAGGTACTGTTGGTCACACATTAGTGTGGTTCTTTTGTCATATGCTCTAGAGCTTTAGGAACCATATATGTTCAGTCAGGAGAGGTACTAATACCTCTGCCAAGTGCCAATCTTGTAAGTTTCTCTGAACATTTTTCTTTGTATTCTGGCCCTAAACACTGTGGCCAACAATCAGGTCAGGAGTGACTCACTGTGCTACTGATCACATAAGCAAGGGCACAAGAAGAGCCTGGGTGACAAGTGAAGGGTCTTTCTGCTTCACTTAATAAACACACTGGCTCAGTATAATGAATTAAGCCATAATTTGAATCCAAGCTTTCCATTCTAATAGTAAGACCAATGTAATAAAAACCAGTCCCTTTAGTTATCACTGTGGGACCCCCAAATGTCATTCAGATGGTGAAAATAAAGAGATCCATTCATTATTCCAGTTTATTTAGGACTGAGTAGTAGTAGTAATATGTTTTTTCCAGTTTATTTAAGTAA
Source organism: Crocuta crocuta (assembly GCF_008692635.1). Lineage (NCBI taxonomy): Eukaryota > Metazoa > Chordata > Mammalia > Carnivora > Hyaenidae > Crocuta > Crocuta crocuta. The sequence goes on along the minus strand of NW_027527393.1, from coordinate 1,318,827 downwards.
GGAAAGACACGAACACCTTATTTCTTCTTGTAAATGATTTAGCCAACTAAAAAAAGGCCAATTTTCAGAAAACAAGTTAACCATTAACTTGTTAAACTCATAGACTAAAAATTAGCTTAGTTTTATTAAATTATTTTTAAAAGCATTATACTTCAATGACTTCATCTTTACCTCAATTTGAAAGATTGTGAAAGCAAACATAAATGCTTTCCTTCTTTTGCTTTCCATTCTCTGTATAGATATGAGTCAACACTTCTTCTTTATTAGCAGTAACAAAAATATTGATTTTATGGTCCAGCATAAGTATTTTACAATGAAACAATAAAGTGAACAGATATAGGAATTTTCAACCTCTAAACTGTAATACTGTGGTAGAGCCCCTCACTAAAGAATGTGGCGGGAGCCTTCTCAGAACAAATGAAGGCAACATGAATTGTGGCCCAACCAACACTTATACACGCATGCTTAGCTCTGACATGACTCTGTAACTTGGACTGTGTCCAATCAGACTATATGTGTCACCACATACGAGAGACAAAAAGGTAGAAATTGCATAAAAGGTTACACCCCACTGAGCTGGGAGCTCAGCCTTTTTGGGGTCTTGGCCTGCTGAACCTGTGCCAACACAAATAAAGTTGCTTCCTGGACAAGAAAGCCTCAGTGTCCCATCTCTCTGTCCAAGAATCCTGCTATTATACAGTAACCCCTGCTGACTGAAAGAAAGTTCATGTTATGCCCCTTCACTTTAATGAAAGGCCTACATTAGTATAGTGACTTCAAACTGATGAAGGTATGTCTTCTGTAAGAGAGAAGTGGCATAAAGTGAACTTTTGGAAAGTGCTTTCAATCATTTCAGCTTTCAAAAGGCTTCATAGGAATGCTCTACTTTCAGATAGGAAAGGAAACCTGTAAAAATCTTACTTCATTTTAGTTGGAATGAAACTGATCTGTTTGAAATAATGTTTGTATTTCAAAACAGGAAAGCACTGCTAAAATGTTGAATGATAACAAATCCATAAGAATGTCAACAGGATAAAATTAACAAAATGCAAATATTTGCATTTAATTTGAACAAACTCAATCTGGCCTTAAGTTTTCAAGATTTCTGCTTATCCAGCACAGTATTAAAAGACAGAAGACTTCTTTATTGTTTCAATTTCTATACCAGAAAGGCAGCGATGTCCTCACAATAGATGATAAGCAGATAATTACCATTAAAAGCATCAGCCATTCATGTAATATTGACAGGAAAGGTGCTTACACTCATGAATCAAAGGTGAAAGAAGACACACTAGATATTGCAACAATAATAAAGGAGGGGATGTTCCTTTAACAATAGCTGGATCAAAAGTATATTCACATGACTTCTTAGAATGTAGCCTTTTTAGTGCACAATTAAAGATTTTCCTCCTGACCGTGAACTACTCAAAGGAATAAAAGTACACAAAATAGCAAACTAGGAATGCAGTCCCGCAGTAACAGTCAATATAAAGTAGAAAACTTTGAGCACTGGAATCAGGCTCTGTTTCTCTCTCCACTCACTGACTGTCAACAGATGCTTAATCTTTACCACCCACCACCAATAATAGTTTCTATGGTAATCACTTCCATTATATCATTTTATTTTTATGTCATTAAAATAAATACCTCCCTTCATCTCCTTTTTAGAGATGAGAACACGGAGTTTAAAGATGTTAAGTGAATTATTTCTGGTAACAGGACTTAAAAATGTGAACCCAGGAAGCTTAGGTCATATAGAGCCATAGGTACAAGGGTCACATGCTTAACCACAGAGGGAGTTCCAGAGTCTCTAAGTGCATCTACATCACAGTTGCCTGGAGAGCATTCAATGATATAATCAAGCAATGGCTTAGCACAGAATTTGGAGCTAGGTGAGTATTTAGTAAATATATGCTAATATTAACAAGAAAGAGGCAGAAGAGCCAGCAAAGGAGGAAATCTGTTAATAAGTTACATGTGTTAATAAGTTAGTGGCCAGCAAGATTCTGACGAAGAGAACAAACCTCTTATAACATAGCAACGCTTGGGTACTTGAGTCAGATCATAAACGGATACTTATGCTTAGATGTATGGGCGAGAGGGGAGGGTGAGGATGGAGATGTATATACATGGATCTCAAAAGCCAGAGTAATGAATAAGAGGAAGCATTCTTATTAAAGTAAGGATGTCTACTAATATAGTTGTTTGGGAAGTATCAATGCAGCCAGGCAATAGAAAGAAATAAGGAGAATGAAAAAAGACAAATTAATTTTGTAGAAAGTGGGAGTATGGGTAAATTACAGCCTGAAAGAGACAGCCAAAAATGTATTTTTTCAAAAAGATGTAATTTTAGCAAAAGACAGGTTCTACAATTAATATATAAAAGGCAATCACTTTTCTAAGCTAAAGAGAAGAACTGCCTCTTCTCTATAATTAAATACTCACTTTCTGGAAGGCACTTAGTAGATGTTAATTGAATAAGTGAATGATTAACTATAAGGAAAAACAAACATACAAAAACTTACCAATTAATGACAGCAACTCAAACATGAAATATGTAGGTTTAAAGAAAAAATACATCTAGTCCATATAAAGATATAAAGGAATAACTGAATAAATGAAAGACTAAGTTCATTATTATTAATATATGTATACACTTACATATATGAACATAGGCATTCCCAGTAATGAAAAAAATAATTTGTAATTCTAAAAACAGCTGGCATTAGCCTTGATATTTTAAATAGAAGACTGTGAAGGACTACTTGCCCTGTCACACATTAAGTCATCTTCTACAGGGCAGAAATGGTGAGGGAAAGGAAGAGAGGCAAACCATGAGAGACTCTTGAATGCTCACAAAAACTGAGGACTGATGGATGTGGGGGGGGAGGGGGGATGGGCATGAAGGAGGACACTTGTGGGGATGAGCACTGAGTGTTATGTGGAAACTAATTTGACAATAAACTATTTGTAAAAAAAAAAGTCATCTTCTACAGTCACAGTAATTAAACTAATATGATCTTGTGTTGCAACAGAACCTATGTAGTAGCCTAGCTATAGGTGATGGTATTTCAAATGATTTGTTTTAATAATATTTAGCAATCTTGTTTTTATTTTTAAAGTAAGTATGCAATAAAGTAAACACATTAAAACTTCAAGAGAATTTTTTTTAAGTTGTTGTTGTTGTTGTTTTTTAAGTTTATTAAGAGCACAAGTGAGAGAGGAACAGAGAAGGAGAGAGAGAATCCCAAGCAGGCTCCACGCTGTCAGCACAGGGCCCCACAAACCAAGAGACCATGTCCTGAGCCGAAAGCAAGAGTCAGGTGGATAACTGAGCTACCCAGGTGTCCCAATAGATGTTAAGATTTCTGAAAGAATGTTTTTTCCCCAGAAGAATGTCCTTTTTGCATAAGAAACACAGACAATGAGAATAAAAAGCCTCCCAACTATTATGAATGACCATGAAAACTTGTCTGAAAGGATATTTTGATTTTAAATTGTGGAGTTGTCACAGATTCCCTGAGGGAGGGAAAGCACTGCAGGCTAAAACACCCTTGATTCTAAGTACATCAATTTATAAAACCCTGAACTCTTCTGGTAATTTTCTTTCAATGAAACTATAAAGTATCAATGTGTACACAGTCCTAAATAAAGTTGTCAAGATCTTATGTACCCACTCATTAACATGAAACTTCCTGGGTGCATTCATTAATATCATATCAGAGAAATTGCCTTTGAATCTATGATCTGAGTTAGTTATGACACAGACACAGATACCTGGTGTGTGCACGCACATGCATGCACACACTCATGCATGTGCATTGTGTTTGGGAAGAAGGGGTGGGGGGAGGAAGGAACTAGAAAATTCATTACCAATTTATTTTGCTAACAATCACAAAACATAAAGTTTTTAAATATGTCAATACATAGAAGCAGTCCTTCTTAAGTCTTCTATTTTCTTTTGAGAATACACACTCTAAGTATCCTGGTCAGTTTCAGGTGGAACTGAAATTTCACTAAATTACCATCGTTTAGCCTCACCTAATTAACGTGAAATGTGTGGCCAGCGTGGTTGATTTCAAGATTATAAGATGAAGGGATCTCTTAAAACCCCATTTACACTCAATTCAAGCAAGCACGTGAATCTTGTCTCTTTGAGGGACTTAAGCATACAAGGCTCAGGCTTCTCTAGACAACTCAGGAAAATTCGATGACCCAGACTTTGACAAACAAGCTTAGCTTTAAAGTACATTCAGATGACCTTGCCAGTCCTTCTAACGTCTGCCCAATCATGAACCTTTCACATACTTCACCAGGCTCACTGAACGCAGGGTTCATACCAGGTGCTTTTAGACCCTCCAGGTTCTTTGATCTTTAAAGTTGCTGGCTTTTGCTCCCATCACTTTACTTAAGTTTAGTCATCTTCTTATAATCCCAGAAAATTATAGAATCTCAAAGCCCAGTTGGGTATGCTAGTCTTTGGATAAATATTACAATAATGGGACACTCAAGGATCAACAAAGCCTCCAAGTAAAACCATGTGGTTTCCAAATTCACCTCAAGATAGTATTTGGTGCAGAGATAGAATTAAATCACATTAAACCAATGCTATGACTAAATTTAATGTGTCCAGATACTTTTGTTTTTGTTTTTATGAGGAGAAGAATTCTGAGAAATCTCAAATTAACACAGGTATTCAGGACCAAATAACTACAAGGCTTCAGATATACTATGAAAGCAAATTTCACTAGTGCTAATTTATGATATTCAAGAAGAGAAAAACTATTGATATAAAATAATCACTGGAATGACTAGTGTCCAATTTTGTCTTTTTCCCATTTCATTAAAAGTAGCAAAAAATGAAGCTTCCTTCGTTAGGTAATATAATACAGAAAATGTTTCCAAATTTGAGTTTTGCGAATCTGCTTATCTCATCATGTATCTCTTCCTGCTGGTAATTTCTGTGTGACTCTCTCCCATTATATTAATGGCAAAGCAGAACTTTTGCATGTTGGAAATGAACACTGCCTTCCTTATCATCACAGTGTGGGCCCCCATCTCCCTGCACAGAAACTGTTAAGACTTAACCAGCACAGGTAGGCAGGCTTGCGGTGGAGAAGAAAGCGCATTCTAGTTTGAAAGTACCAGACACAGACTTGTCGATGATAACCTGACTAGTGTTCTCTCAGGAATACTGAGCTGCAAGATAAGAACGAAGCTTTGATAATCCAAATGCACTTTGATAGAACATCAACTGAATTTAGCACTGAAGAGCAACATTTTTAAGGTTCTAAATTTTAGCTGGAGGCAGAGGGAATACCAGAAGGAAAATAAATGAAAGCTGTTCACCACTTCAAAAGCTAATCTTTGTAATGCTTTCATTAGCAGTTTAAAAAAAAAAAAAAAACCCGCATACACACTTTTGAAGTAGAAAAGAAATGATTTTGATGCCTGATTGCTATAGGGTGTAGTTTAACTTCCCAGTCTTTCAAAAACAGGCGAGGTCAGGAATTTCTTTTACTGCTATTGGGCTTGTAAAAGATTTTGTTTGTAAAGAAACCAAAATAGATATGTAAGAGAGAGATTAGCTGATGAACTGCTCATTTAGTTCCCTCAATAAAAGATAAGTATCTGTTATAGTCAGTGAAAAAGGAGAGAAAAGGTTCTTCTTTCCAGAGAAACTATCCCCTTAGGCTGGGTGTAAAGGCACTATTTTCATGTTTAAACAAACAGAGTATAAAAATATTTGGACTAGACTATAGAGAAATTGCAAGAAGAATGGCAACTAGGGTAGAATCTACAGTCTCAAACTTCGGCAAGGGGTAGAGGGAAACAAGTGAACATATTCTTAGTCAAGTCTCATGGGAAAATGGGTATCAAACCAAAATACATCACTCAAAGGGCATACAAGTTTGTAAACAGTAAAACAGGTGAACTCAAAATCATGTCGCCAGTACCCATATTCTAAAAGATTTCCTACCTGAAGGTGTGGCCTTGGGAAAATCCTACCTGCCAGATACAATGTTGGTTTGTGGATATCAGATCAATGATATCATGGGCAATGATAACATGTGGGCTGAGGTATAATAGAGAATTCTTAATTACACAGTATCTACATGATATCAATCTTAGGAGACAATATTCATTATTTATTCTTTTAATACTAAGCAGTTCTGAGCTGTTTTTATATTATCACAATGGCACACTTTTGAAAACACATTTCTAGCATCTTTGTCATTTTCCCTCAGGCATTGTCATCAAACACTTCTGATGACAGGGTTCTTTGGGACATTTGGCCTGTCCTTTCTGTTAGTACAGAGGAACCCTGCATGTTATTTCTAAATCACGAGTAGTATTAAGATACAGTGAGTTTACACTCTTGATAAATACTAGTATCAAAAATGCAGTCTTGAATTTCTTGCACACAATGTTAAATAAAATATGTTCTATTATTGGGTCACCTGAATGGCTCAGTCAGATGAGCATCCTACTCTTGATCTGGGGTCAGGTCATGATCTCCCAGTTCATGGGTTCCGCCCCACGTGGGGCTCCATGGTGACACTGCAGAGTCTGCTTGGGATTCTCTGTCTCCTTCTCTCTCTGTCCCTCCCTCACTCACTTGTACTCTTTCTCAAAATAAATAAACTTTTTAAGGAAATGTTCTATTACTACTTTCAAGTATGGCAGGGTATGCAGGATGGCAAGTAGGCTGTGGGGCATTTGGGGGAGAAAGAGCATGAGTCTATCACAAAGGTGGGAATGAAAATAAAAACACTGGCTAGTAGTGACTAAGCACTTGGGTATCAGCTGCTATTATTTAGATCAAGACCCAGACAAAACAAAAGGACACAGGGAAGAAGTAACTTGCACAGAATCACAGAGCAAGTGGGGTAGCTGGAAAAAGAGCAGTGAGTGTCTGAAGAAATAAGGCATGGGGAAATGAGGAGAGAGGTTCAGGATAATTTTGAGGGGAGATCATGCAGGGTCCTAGATACTATGATAAGATGAAGACAATGCTTTCATTCTATAGGCACTAAGGAAATATTAAAGGTTTGCTTGTGCAAGCTAAGGAAAAGAAGGTATTCCTCAAGATAAATGTGCTATATGCACAAAACATGCTATAATTTAATGTCAAGGCTTTCTTAGTTTATGTGAGTGTCCTTAAACCCACAATTTGAATATTTATTTATGGCCAAATTATTGTTTTATTTTGAAAAGTTCAAACTCTAAATTATGAACAATAATTTTATGGCTAACTTCTGCTTCAGGTGTTTGTAGCCACTTATAGAAAAGGCCCAATGTCACTATTTTCTTGCAGTTCTATAGATTTGGATCATTATAAATATTTATGGTAAAGTAGTATTATTATATGTCTTCACATACTTGTGGTCACTCTTGGGGGTTCTATCCTGTTATCAGAAAGCTCTTCTTAGGGATAATACAGTGGAGATAGATCTTCCCAGACCTCTTTCTAAATAGCAGTGATTAGAAAAGGGGGTCATGGGAATGTGAACGTGTCTAATTAACACAAAACCTCACACAATTGCTAGAAAACTTAATCACAATGGGTCAGTAATACCCTTATCAAAAAATGAATAGATAGCACACACAGTTATCAAAACACAAATTTCAACATCAGTTGTGAAAAAAATTTTCCTTTTATATCATAAGCATAATACTCTATACCTAGAAAAACATTTTTATTACTACACTATCAAAATAGAGGTATATGTAATTAAGCTAGAAAATAGGTTCCTCTCCACTAATGTTACTTTTAGAAATTCCAGATCAGCCATTAGACAATCAAGAGTAGCAATGCTAAAACCATTTTTCAAGAAGACTATGCATTCAGTTGCATTATTTCTGTTTCCCTGACAACCTGCCAGCATTCATGACCCAACCAAATTCCCAACAGTGTTACAGAACAGGCTTTTAATAATGCAAAGGCCTTTCTTTCTTTTGATGGGATGTTCTCTTTGTGAAAATGGAATCACCCATCAACAATCTGCTCATCAATTTTCCTTTCAATGTCCCAAATGTGATTTAACCTTTGTTAACTAATTCTCAAATTATTTTCCACCGGGCGATAGTTAGGAAGTACATCTATAACTGTGGCACAATGGATGTCCAAAGACTCTGAATAAGCAGCCGCTTAAAACACAATGACTGGCTTTCTTTCACCTATTCTTATATTGCTAATCTATTTTAAATAATATCTTTTAAGTGTTATGACTAATAAGAGAAGGGTAAAATAATCTTTACTGAGATTTTTTTCATCAGGTATTTAAAAACTTAACTGGTTTTTACATAATCATCCAAGTTATTTTAAGACAGTAATACAACATATTTAATTCTACATAATAGAGCACTAATTTCCATCCGTTCTCAAGTCCCTGAAACCAGACAAGATGCTATTCCTAAATACTAGTAAATGGCTGATGCATCAAGTAATTTAATGTGTTTTTTTTTTCTTTTACCTTTTTATATTGCAAATCACTTGCCTTTCTTTTCCCTACATTCTTCCTGAAAGAAACAGAAACATGCTTGCTATCCTTTGGCTCAGAATTTTATATTAAGTAAGTGTCTACCGCACTAGCAATATACAAAGTGGTTCTGTTTACTAAAACATGTAGGCTGGGCATTGTTAATCAAATGCATTTTACTGATTTTTTTTCTGAAGAATAAACTAACACAAAAAGTATTATATACAAAAATAGGGCACCAGGCAAGCAAACATTACCAGAAAGGAAACATTGTTATCCTATTGCCATATAACCTTTATTAGTTTGCAGCCATGACAATACAATGAAGGAATAGCTAAGGAGATGTATTTTTCAAATACATCATGCCTTTGAATGTTCTGATTTTTTAATTTTTATTTTTTAGTTAGGAAAAAAATCAAATGATGTTAAATGTGTTCTTATCCCACAATTACACTAATATTGTAATCCTGATCATTTTACACTTCTTTTGTAGTCTCTGTCTTGGAATAGTGCCTTTCCTCTTAGGCTTTTAATAAATATTCAGTATGAATGAGTTATCTATGTACCTACTTACTTTTGTAAATAGTAAAAATGACAACAAACTGGAAGGTATGTAGAAAGATTAGTTTCACCAAAAGGGGTTCTAAAATTCCACAGGTAGATCATCAATTTTAAAAGTCCTAAAGACTTTTAAAAACATGGGCTCAACACTATCTAAACACAGAATACTGAACTTCATAGTGAAATGATTACTTCCTGGTCATCTCTTGTTGTAATAAAACATATTTCAGTATAGTAATATTGGCTGTCTAGAATCCTGAATATTTGGCATTATATTTGTGCTTTAAAAGTCTTTGTTACTTTGTTTAAATCTGACCACATCTATCTATCCCTACCCACATTTCAGCTTCATCTTTTGTTCTGCTTTCTTCCTGAAAATTTTTTAATCTACAGCTTTTCATTCTGGCTTTCTTCCAGCTCTTTCACAACATACATCAGAGAATCTGGTTGGTTTCTCTTAAGGAATACACAACAATCTCTGTGTGGCTAACAATCACTACAAGGGGCAGGTGGCTATTCCCCATTGTGGGTGGTAGTAGTAGTGTTGAGCTCCAGTTTAATTCAGTTGAATAAAGATTTAATGAGCACTTCATTCATCCCAGGCACTAAGCTGGGCTCAGAGAGTACAGAAATGCATAAGGATATGTGCATGCATTCTATGTGATGTATATGAAGTTGTCTGATACCAAAGCTGTTTTTGACAGCTAACAGAGTTACTTCTTTATTGGTATCCCATCTCAAGTGAGATGGATTTCTAAAGAAAGCACATTTGCTACATTCCTTAAATTACTTAAATCATCCATGAAAGACAGTAGACATCTCACACACTAATGCTGTCCTAATGATTTGCATTCAGTGAGAACCACTGAGTAAGACTCAAGAATCAAAAACAAGTTTTTGTGGAAATGACCACATAGTCAACATTTTATGTTCACAATTAAATTATTAAGTAAGTAGGAAATGGAAGATTTTAAAAGACTCCCTGCTTACCTCCATGTTTACTTGATTCTACTTTAATATGAAACCTCATTTTAAGTTAAACAAAGCTTTATTTTTGTGAGGTTTAAACATGATAATATATTTCAAAGCATGAAGTTAAGGTCTTGTACACAGTAGCTACCAATACATGTTTGCTGGATTTGATCTAAATTTTTATCAGATCTGCAACACTGAAAAATATAGAGAACTGGTCATGTGCTTCTTTGTCTTTCTAAACTAGTGTCACTTACTGTGTCCCCACTTAATAACCATCATTCTCAGGCTCTGATTGTAATAAGTCAAGTCTTTCACTCCTTATTGTTAGATTCTGAAATTGGCACCTTACATTAAATGTGAATATGATGTAACCAACCACATGCAAAGAAGAAAAATGCTACAGAGATTCAAAGAAGAGGATTTTAGGTTAGACGGAGACTTCAGGGAAGGTTTTATAGACTGAATGAGGCATATATAGAATCTTAAAGGATGTATATGTTAGACTGGCAAAAAAGGAAGGAGAGGTATTCTGGATAGCTAACAGTAAAACTATAAGTTCATGTAACATCATGGATTGTGCAGAGAACAGTACATCTTCCAGTGCTGTCCTGGCCTAATGAAAATGCAAAGATATCATTAGGTAAAATTTAGATCATGGGGAACTATACGTTCTTTGCTAAAGACATTGGCTTTTATTCTATGGGTATTTGAGGGGTATTTAAAGATTTTAATTAGGTGAATGACATGGTTACATTTTCATTTAAGGTATATTTTTCTTTACCAGCAGCAAAGAATACAAGGACAATAGAATGAGAAGAAGTTAAGTGCCTAGGCAGGGAGGTTACAAACCTTGACACAGGGTAGTGGTAACAAGATACAGAGAGGGAGAACAAAATTAAGAGCTACTTGGAGTTCATTTGAAACTCGACAGTTGATTCATTTGAGGTGAAGGCAATGGTTGAAATAAAGAGTGGTAGCTAATGCTTGTGTTCAGCTGATCCAGGCTTGACTAGAAGATGACCAGATCCTCTGAAAAGTAGACTATAGGAAGTATGAATGTTACATATGTGTTTCCTATGGGTTATGTGAGAAGATATGGCCACCACGAGTTTTGATATACAAGACTAAATAAGTACTGCAAAAGGCTAAGGTAGAGGATATAGACTTGATGGTCTTTAAACCATAATAATGAAATCTTTTAGAAAGACTGAGAGAGAACATGTGGAGAGTGAGACCCAGCATAGCTCAAAGACATCCCAGAGAAAACAACTGGCATGGGCAGCTCATGAATCATCAGAAGCAATCAAGAGGAGAAATGAAGAGACCATAGGCAGGAGCAGAGGAAGAGTACGAACCATAAGCCCAGTGGCAGGAAGATCAAAGCTGAATGGCAAAGCACCCTCAGAATTACCAAAGATTTGCCAACACAGCTGCAACGCATCAGTAGACACAGAAGGCAGGCCACAAAGGGTGAAGCCATGACTATGAAGTGAAGAAGCTGGGACAGCTAGTGGAGACACTCTTTCAAGAAGTTGCACTGAGGGAAGAAGGGATTAAGGGACAGTGACTAACGAGGTGGGCCCAAGGTGTGTTGTGTTTTAGGATGAGAGTGTTTAACATGCTTATGGGAAATGGAAATGAAACCAGTCTGTGTGTGCTAACACTGATCAGTGTTAGCTGTCTGAACGCAAGGTCGGGAAGAACTGGGATGCCTGTAAAGTTCAATGAGTGGGGGAGGGGGTGATGATTGATGAGGAGTGTCTGCTACAAGCAGGAGAGGGGAATAGTGGCATGAACATTCTAGCTGAGCCATTCCTTTACAGTTTTACTCCAAATGTCTAGGGTTATGCACATCCAACATGCTGCTAGACATTACAGCTTTCCAATTAACAAAGGAAAGGTGAATTGAAGAACAAGGTATTGTTGAGAAGGAGTTAACTGAACAATCAACTGAATTGCTTCAGAAATCAGCTTCCCCAGGATTCACTAAATTGGTTACTAGAATATTAAAGAAACATGCAAATAAAAAGGCATTATTTTCCTAATTAACAATGTATTTGAAGGACTAACCTTTAAAAACATAGCAAAAAGCGGGGGGCAGTACCTGGGGGGCTCAGTCAGTTAAGCATCCAACTTCAGCTCAGGTCATGATCTCACGGTTCATGGGTTCGAGCCCCGCATTGGGCTCTGTGCTGACAGCTTGGAACCTGGAGCCTGCTTTGGAGTCTGTGTCTCCCTCTCTCTCTGCCCCTGCCCTGTTCATGCTCTGTCTCTCTCTGTCTCTCAAAAATAAATAAATGTTAATTTTTTTTTAAATAGAGAGAGAGAGAGGGAGAGAGAGAGGGAGAGAGAGAGGGAGAGAACACTACCATTCCTAAGGACATTCATTTCCCCCCCTTGGGGTTTTTGCATTATTCACTTATTGGCTCTTATCTAGACTTCACTGCAAGAATTTGGGGTGAAATTCTTTATGCTGTTGTGACTTCGCCATTTCCTTAGAGTTGTGAGTTCCTTGGGCTGGGACAACAGATCCTCATACATTATAGATCTCAATCTCCTACTATATCAATTGCACACCCCATCCCATCAATACATAGGATCTGTGAGGGGAGCACTGGAAAAAAGTGATAGCTACCTCAAATCCTTAAGCCTCAGAAACAAAGAGAAAAGGTAGATAGAAAATGGGTATGTATTAGTGACTTGAAAGCAGAATCCCTTTCAAGAAATTGGCTTTGAATTAAAACAACAACAACAACAGCAAATACAGGGGCTTCTGGGTGGCTCAGTAAGTTAAATGTCTGACTTCAGCTCAGGTCATGATCTCTCAGTCTGTGAGCTCGAGCCCCGTGTCAGACCTAGAGCCTAGAGCCTGCTACAGATTCTGTCTCTCCCTCGCTCTCTGCCCTTCCCCTGGCTGTGCTCTCTCTCTCTCTCTTTCACCATCTGCCTCTCTCTCTCTTAAAAAATAAACAATAAAACAAATTTTAAAAAAATGCATTTCCCTGTACCCTAGATTTACTATACACACAGTTACAAGACAGCTTTTCTTTAACATGGGCCATTTAGAAAATGGAAGCAGACTAGTAATGAATTATCATAAAATATACTTGAATAATTAGAAAAAACACTCTGTTGAAGTGGCAGAGTTGTAATTTTTTTAAATTTTCATAACTGATAATCATGTATAATAGCACATAAACAGTTGATTATCTTAAAGCCTGCTTTATCTAAAATTGACTATTTCAATATAAAAGTCAATTATTGTATATTAAAGAAGTCCATACGTTATCTTCTTGTACTTCTTAAGTTTTCTTTTTGTTTTTCCTCTTTATTTTTTTAAATTTTTTAATGTTTATTTATTTTTGAGAGAGAAAGAGTATGGGCATGGGGAAAGGTAGAGAGAGAGGGAGACACGGAATGTGAAGTAGGCTCCAAGCTCTGAGCCATCAGCACAGAGCTTGACACAGGGCTCGAACTCATGAGCCATGAGATCATGAGCTAAGCCAAAGTTGGACGCTTAACCGACTGAGCCACCCAGGCATCCCTATTGTTCCCCTTTATTTTTAAAAAATGTATTCTTCAGTGGAGGATTTGTTTGGACTACACAATCTAGCAGTGGGAAGTGCTCACCTTAAGAAATGTTCTACGGTTTTCCTCATGTATTCTCTTTCATTGCCTATCATTTTATAAAAGCCACTCAATGTTAAAACATAAGTTAACTAGATGGATAAAATATTATACCTAGTAAATTTGTTGAGAATGAATCTGAAAGGATTAGATTTAATATAAATATTAAGTGAGGTGTTGTTTATCACTTTCTGAACTGAGGAAATGTTGACTAAAATAAATGATACATCACACACACACACACACACACACACACACACAAAGATATAAAATATGAAACTTTCTTCTTATACCAAAAGTCGTTTGGACACCATTTGAGTGCAGGACATGATTTCCCTCACTGACAAATCACCACTATTCCATTTTGTACAAATTATACTCTGTAATTCCAATTTTATATCTGAAACATTTTAATTGTTTCCTAACAGTCTTAAGAAAAGTATACTTTTTTTTTTCCTATTACATCCCTCAACATGAATTTCAGATGGCTTTTCTATATCAATCCTTTCCTTATCCCATCTGTCATACTACTAATAGAGGTTGCTTCTTAACTCTGGAAGTCACATTTCTTAATTTTCCCAGGTATTGCCTAGCCCAAATCCCTCACCTCTTTGGCTTTACATTTTGTATCATTTCAGTTGCAAAAATGTAATAGGAACATATAAGTATATTCTTTGAGGGACACAGTGCTTGGCAAAATATTATCTGCATTTCAGCAGGCCTAATGAGAAAATCAATGCAAAGTTAATCTATCCTGCAATAATGAGAAATTCTCTAGAATCTCAAATTCTTTAAAATATATTACTGATAATACTGCCACCCTTAAATAATGTAACAATGTATTATTAACATCAAGGAGCTAACGTTTCAAAGATACATATTTATACAAAAATGAACAAAAGTACATTTAAAAAACAACATAAGGCACAGCACAGGAAGATTCAGTATTTGAAAGGTGGAAAGGGATTACTAAATTAAGTGATAAGCAGGGTAAAAGCTTTGAAAAATAAAGAATTGGCAGTATGCCAGCAAACTGGGGAAAACGTAAATAGAAAGAGTAGTTATGAAAAGGTGAACCTTAGAGGTGAGAAAGAAAAACAAGCAATAAGAATGTCATTTGGAATATGACTGTGTATGAATATATGCATGCATATACACATACAGATACATCCATGAATATTATATAATAACATGTACACATATATACATACACATATATACGTACTCACATATGTGTATATACACATTTCTAACATAAACATGTGTTATATATATGTATATATACACACACACACACACACACACACACGTATATTTGTTAAAATATATGTATGGGCAGCAAAGCCCATAGAGCTTCCTCAGGTGTAGTAACTGTAAGTGTCTGTTTTCCTTTCAAACTCCACTGACCTAAAAACCTCCCCCTGTGTTCCCAGGAATTCATGCAAGGCATGCACACTTCGAAGCCTGTGGGAGGGCAAGGGAAAGAAAGGATGGGCAAATTAGCTATAATTGGATCTTATTAACTTAGTCATTTAAATTGCTAATCTGTTTCCAAGTGGGCTCATTTGTAGATAACTCATCTTTAGCTGACTGAACTTGGCTTTTCTAACCTCCGCTTGTAATTGGAAAAGAACGAAATATGTTGTCATTTATCCTCCTATTATTTCATTTAATTTTTTAAAATATTTTTTATTTATTTCTGAGAGAGAGAGACAGAGAGAGAGAAACAGTGTGAACAGGGGAGGGTCAGAGAGAGAGGGAGACGCAGAATCTGAAACAGGCTTCAGGTTCTGAGCTGTCAGCACAGAGCCTGATCTGGGGCTCGAACCCACAACCCATGTGATCATGACCTAATCCGGAGTCGGACGCTTAACCGACTGAGCCACCCAGGCGCCCCTATTATTTTAAAAATACATGGTCAAAAATGTCTAGGCTCACTAAAACTGGAACTCCATTCCTTCCATCCACCTAAAGATTTATGATTACGATAGGACTAGATTTTACATGTAGTCAATGAATTTCCATAGAAATCTCATGAAAACCTAGATGTAATTAAAAGGTAGTTAACAATGGGAAAAAGGGGATAAGTCTCAAGTTCTTCAGCAAAGAAGTACAAAATATGGGCCTGTACAGCAGACCTATAAATCAAGATATTTAAGAATCGCTTTTTTTAAGAAACCTTTATGTGATTCAAAATTCCATAAAAATATAAGGTTGAAGATTATAAAACTTTCCTCTCTTTCTGTATCACTTCTAGAAAAAAAAAGTTTCTGATGATTTGAGAGGATAATATTCATAGTATATAGTATTGAAACACTGAGATGGGGGTGTCTGGGTGGCTCAGTCAGTTAAGCGTCTGACTCTTGATTTCCACTCAGGTCATGATCTCACGTTTTGTGAGATTGAGCCCCACATCAGGCTCTGCACTGAGACTGTGAAACCTGTCTGGGATTGTCTCTGCCCCTCCCCTGTTCATTCATTCTCTCTCTCTCTCTCTCTCAAAAATAACTAAATAAACTTAAAAAAAAAAAAAAGAAATGTTGGGGTGGCTGTGTGGCTCAATCAGCTCAGTGTTGGACTTCAGCTCGGGTCATGATCTAATGGTCTGTGGGCTCAATCCCCACGTCAGGCTCTGTGCTGAAAGCTTGGAGCTTAGAGCCTGCTTCCTATTCTGTGTCTCCCTCTCTCTCTGTACCTCCCCGACTTGTATGCTCTCTCTGTCTCTCAAAAGTAAATAAACATTTAAAGAATTTAAAAGAAGAGGGTGCCTGGGTGGCTCATTTGGTTAAGCGCCGACTTCGGCTCAGAACATGATCTCACAGTTTGTGGGTTCAAGCCCCGCATTGGGCTCTGTGCTGACAGTCAGCTCAGAGCCTAAAGCCTGTTTCAGATTCTGTATCTCCCTCTCTCTCTGACCCTCTCCTGCTTACGCTCTCTCACTCTCTCTCTCTCTCTCTCTCACACACAAATAAGTTTAAAAAAAACATTAAAAAATTAAAAAAGAAATATTAAGAGATGGCAAATATAGGTTATACCAATTGAAATGACATAGATAATAATTCTGACAAGACTTTAAGCTTATGAGAAGAAAGGTGGTCTTTTTTTTTTTTTATCTTCAGGACTAATTGTATCTAAAATATAATAAATAGGTAGTCAAGTATTAGCTGAATAAATGCTCTTAAATTAATTCACTTAATAGTCAATATAAATATCTTTATGCATATCTACCTTCCTTCAAAAGATTAAATATCTTCCTTATGTAACAACATAGCGTGTTGTTACAAAGAACACACTTTCCTTTCCTGAAATATTAGAAGGGGCAGGAAATTTAAGATTTTAGTTTACTTCTATTTTAGTCTATTCTGAAGATACAAAGACAAAAGTCAGAACACCAGGGAGTGTTGTCCCTGATCTCCAGTTTGGAATAGCTTGCATAGAAGGAAATGATGCCAAGATAATGAATCCAATAAAGTCTCAAATCTCTGTTTTAATATTAATATGCAAAGGACATGGATCAATGATATCCATTAATTTGGGCAGGAAAAACATTACTTCTTCACCATGAAAGAATGACCCATTTTCACACTGGCTTTTGGAAATAAGAGAACAAGCATGGACAGTATGGGTACAGATGTACACTTCAAAGGATCTCAGGGAAAAAAAGTCATCTCTGCTTCCTACTGCCTTTTCTGTTCAAATGTTATGAAGAGTGAGAGAGAAATCACTCAAAGTAATGATATTTCAGGCTGAAGTGAACAATAATATTAAAGAGAATGAATGAATAAGCAATAAGATAGATGCCTATCTTCCATAGCACCTACACTATTCAAGTTGACTAATAGAAAAGGCCACTAATAAATTATGTTTTGATGGCTTCCACTGAACATTGTTTTTCATCAGAATGTGTTTCAATCTAGATGTAATATCTTTAATATTTTTTAAAAGTCTGTTTAGTTACAATGGAAAAAAAAAGGGGGTTTTCCCAAAAAGGGGAAGGTAGGGGGGAACTGATTTTTTACTGTGATCATGTCAAGAATTTGTTAAGAATTTTAGATACTATTAATGCATTAATTTACAAAATGCAGATGACAAAACAACTAAATTTCCATACAAGATGCACATTTCCCTCCATGGTTACAGTGTTCTAAAATATTTATCACTTCTATAAGATGATCTAGGATATTTACTAAGTTTTTACTAAGATAAAAAAAATTATGATATCAGGTATAGGGAATCAGAAAGAGTTTATAACTATAGAAAACTGACTCATAAAGATTTAGAAGAAAATCTGATTTTGAACCTGACAATTTAAATTGAACTTCAAGATCAAAGACCCTTACAACAAAATTTCACAGATTTTCATGATTCAAATGCCAAATAATATTTAATTTACTTCAGAATGCTTGCTTTCCACCCACAGCGAGGGAGGCAGGAATTAGGCTCTGAAAAGTCAAGCCAATCTCACTTTAAATTATAGTTTTTTAAGAGTTGCACATTAAGACAGTAATGTTAAGGGGGGAAAACTCAGCATGTCACTAATTGGTTACATTTTAAGGTGGTGAGAAACTGTTGTGACAGGCATGTTGACAGTCTGGAGGTGTCTAACTTGAACACAGCATCGGGCATTTGCAGCAGTGAAGACCTGGGTTCAACTACTGACTCCCAACACCTACTCTAGGCAGGCCAATGTAATTCAAATCTTTGGCCTTTGTTATTTCTCTTAGTTTGTAAAAATAAATAAATAAATAAATAAAAACACCAACCTCACACAGCTGCTGTTGAGACCATAAGAGAAAAGGAGATAAGGGATTAAAAACTGAACCTGGTACAAAAGAGATGACCTGTAAGTCATCCTTATAGTTGAGAGGGGGATCATTGCTCCTGTTAGGGTAGCTAATGGACATAGTCAAGGCCCATGGTCCAGGAAGTAGCCTCAGAGACAGTGAAATTGTTTGAGGGTAGAAAGCTGGGCAAAGAAAATTTCAAAGCCAAGTTAAAAAGGTAATTTCAGCTTCTTCAAAACTGATTAGCATTGTGGACTGTGGCACCGATCTATTTTGAGTAAAACTGATCTCTGCTTTCGGAGAAAGCATGCACTAAACTGCCAAGTTAATCAAGGTACATCAAGCATTGCATATAAATGCATTTTAAAAAAAAATTCCAGCAATTCAGATTGTGTATATGATTAACTAGTTCTTAACAGTATGTCTTGTTGAGGCTTGAACAAATTCCCTCAGGAGTTCTAATTCTGCAAATTTTACAATAAAATCTACCCATGATTCCTTGTCCTTTTATTAATAATTACAAAGGAGGGGTACCTAGGTGGCTCAATTGGTTGAGTGTCCCACTTCAGCTCAGGTCATGATCTCACAGTCTGTGGGTTCAAGCTGCGTCGGGCTCTGTGCTGATAGCTCAGAGCCTGGAGCCTGCTTCTCATTATGTGTCTCCCTCTCTCTCTGCCCCTCCCTTGCTTGTGCTCTGTCTCTCTCTGCTTCTCAAAAATAAACATTAAAATAATAATAATGATGATAATAATAATAATAATTACAAAGGAACATTTGGTTTCTTTTGAACACATAAACCTTGCTACAGAGAGAGGTCTTATATTAGCAGTTTTTATTCTATTTATTAAGTGGTAAGTAATATTCCCCAAACTTTTCCCTTAAGACAAGTTATAAAATTTAAAATTTTATTTAAAAAACTGGACAAGACCTAAATAATTTTGCTGCAGCTTTTTAAAATTCACAATGTACTCTATAAATTAATCATTGAATCCACATATCACAATTGAAAATATCTAGAAAGAAAAAATATATAAACTGGAAAGATACAAGATGTGGATTAGAAGACCTTCAGCAGTGTAGACTGACTGCACACTGGGGGTTGGTGGTGGAGAGAAAAAGATTGAGAAAAAGAGAGAGAAAGAAACATCTGTAAGGTATATTCCAGGAGAGAAATCCAGTAATCACATCATCTCTAGTGCTGATCACCATAGATGGTAGAATATCCCCCAGGGCACTTAAGAGTAAGACTAAAACTACATTCAGATTGGTACTTCAAGGGAAGAGATCATAAATACTGATTGTTATATGAGATGCACAGAATGAAACGAACTGAACTTCTTTGGACTGATGTATGTTATCAAAGGAGATGTTATCGTTACTAACGACCCAGTCACAGCTAATGATTTTATGGCTAACCAGAGGCCTGAGTAGTTATGCTAAACTTACAGAACAGCTTTGCAGCACTTCATGGTGGTTTTTACTCTCAGTTGAACCATTTAAAATGTGATTCTTTTAATGAGCTATGAAATGATCCAATAAGATCCTCTCAAGCATGAGGCACACTGTGTGACTTCATGGTGATGGGATTTAGAAGCCAGGACTCAATTTGAACATTTAAAGGAATGAGAAATTAAAACTTAAACTCTATAAAAACCATCAAATATTGATAAATATAATTTGGAGAGGGAAGGAAAAGTTCATTGTATCTCTTTTTAAGAGCAAAGGAAATTTTGTAAAGAAGATTCTGGCCAAAAGTGGGTGATATTCCCATCTCTAAAACATTCATGAACAAAGGAAAAAGGATTAAATACAGTTGTTTTATACCAATCAGAATTAACCCCCAAGAAAAAGAAAGTATCCCTTTCCTTCAGCTGTTTAAACCCAAATATAATATGCATTTATAAGCAAAGAAAACAGGAGAAATGGTTTTAGACAGGCAGGCAGCATATACCTTCATATTCTGCTAGTCATGTTCCAAATTAAAATTTCCTTAGAGGCAGTCTGGTACCATGAGTTTAAGCACTTCAAATTATATATCCTATTGGAATAGGAAATATACTTCTCAAATTTTTACAAGATAATAATCAGAGAAAGTATAAAACATTATTCCTAAAAGACCATGATTCCAATAATGCTTAAAATACCACAAAAAATTTAAAAAAATCCATTAGTAGGAGCCATGTTAAGCAAATAATGCAATGTTTACATGGTTGAGCATGCAGCCTTTCAAAACAATGACAGAAACATTGATAGTTTGTTAAACAGGCACATTAAAACTTCTTTTTATGTCAATATGTGCTCTAAAACAAAACTCCAAGATGTTTGACAATAAAATGTTAACATCAAGAATAACCAAAATTTTCTTATGAAGATTTTTATTTTCTAGAGTATTTTAATAAACACATTTTTAATTAGGTAAAAATCTGACAAAGATGGAAAGAAACTTCTAAATGTTGAAAGGCAACAAATTTATAATGTTTTCATAATAACAGAATATTGGAACCAGAGTGTCCAACACTAGAAGCCTTGTGGGGAAATCTGAAGTATGTTTGTTGACCTAGAAAGATAGTCACAACATACTACTGAGTGAAGGAATAAGTTATAACATATTGTGGATAACATATAACATATTATTGACTGAAACAAGTAGATCACATTACTGCATATTTTGTGTATTGCCATTTTTGTTTATATAAATAAATATGCTTATTAGTCTATCCTAAGGCCAACAAAGATTCCCTGGACTACAATTAAGTGATACGTAGGGCTGCATTCCTCTTTGAACACTTGGAAACACTTTTTCTGGCTTCTAGAAGCCACCTGCATTTATTGGCTTAAAGCCCCTCTTTTATCTAAGCTAGCAAGGTTGCATCTCTCTAACTCTTTTTCTGTGACTGTCTTGGTCTCTAACCTTAGCTAGGAAGGTTTGCTGCTCTTAGCACTCATATGTTTAGACTAGGCCCACCTGAATAATCTTTCCATCTATAGTTCCAGAACCTTCATCACACCTGCAAATTCCCCTCTGCCATATAGTTAGTTTCCAGAGATTAGGGTTCATACAGTCTTTGGGAGACTGTTTTTCTGCCTATCACACAAGTTCTCAGAAATGCCTATTTTCATTGTGGTTTTTACTAATGAAACTTTAATTTACAAAGAAAACAACCCAGTCAATATATCCCTGCCTTCTTTCACCTTAGATTTCTTGTATCTTAACATAAATGAGATGAAAAATGGTGAGCATATCTATGTAAATCTTAAAACTATCAAAACTTCTAGATAAGATATCGAAGATAAAACCTTTGTAACTCTGGGTTAGACAAAGACTTCTTGAGTAGTAAAATGAAATCTATAAAGAAAAAATGGGTAAGTGGCATTTCAGATCAAATACTTGTTTTTATGAACATCATTCAAAGAATAAAAAGAAACAGACTCAGATAATATTTTCAAATGTATCTAATAAAAGACATGTAGAACACATAAAGAACACACAGTTTTAGAATAAAACAAACTTTCTAATTAAAAATGGACAAAATATTTTAACAGATGATTCACCAAAGATGTTACACAGCAAGAATCATATAAAAGATGTTCAACATCAGGGAAATGCAAATGAAACCACAATAAGACACCACTACACACCTATTTCAATGCTAAAATTAAGAAGACTGAACATCTCAAGTGTTGGCAAGGAGACAGAGTAACCAAAACTCTTATGCACTACTGGTGGGATTATAAAATGCTACAATCATTTTCAAAAACAGTGTGACAGTTTCATCAAAAGTAAAATATACATCTACCATAAGACCTAGCCTTTCATTCCAAGGTATTTTCTCAAGAGAAAGGAAAGCATACATCCATATAAAGAATTATACAAATACACATTAAAGCTTAGTTTTTTGAAATGCCCAAACTGGAAACAACCCAAATGTCTGTAAATGGAATACTATTTAAAATGAAAAGAAACAAACTATTAATATGTACAAAATAAAAATGGCTCTTAAATCGTTATGCCAAGTGAAAGAAGACAGACAAAAGAAACAGAGGTACTATATGATTCTACTTATTCCAGAAAATTTTTACTTATTTCTAGAAAATTCTAGAAAATGGAAAGTACTCTATAGTGGCAGAAAGGATATTAGTCATTATCTGGGTGGGGCTTGGAAAGATGAGGGGGTAGGAAAAAAAGGGAGGCACAAAGGAACTTGAAGATGAGAAGTAGGTTTCCCGTCTTGATTATGGTCATGGTCCTATATGTCATGATAGACATATGTTGAAACTTAACAGATAAAAATACTTTATGTTCACTTTATTTTATGTCAATTATACCTCAATAAAATGTTAAAAAACAACAAAAAAAGATAGGTTGTCTGTATGAATAGAAGAAAGGAGTATATGATGAGGTAATGAAGCTGGATGGGTATGCTATGGTGCAGACTGTTGCACGATGTGTTATAGCTTTGAATACCGCCCTATATGTAATGAGGGGGTAACTGAGATTAAAATATTGGGAAAGATTTGATCAGACTGCTGAAAAATTATACCTTGAAGCAAGCAGTATGGATTGTGAACTTAGATGACAAGAGTTTGGTGACATACTAGTTGGAAAGATTGTTAAGATTCTTTAGTTAAAATTTGATGAAGGCCTAAGCTATGAAAGCCAATGAAGAAAAAAAGGGGGACTGATGTTATGTATAGATGTAAAGCATAAGAAGTCAGTCTCTAAGAACTGATGTTCCATTAAACATGAAGGCATTTGGAGAGTGTTGGGTAAAAGATGAAGCAAGTTTGGGAGCTCAGTACATGATGACACCACCAAGACAGAGGTATCACACAAGTTTGAGGAAGGAAGATAACGACTAAGGTTTGAGACATGTGGACTATGATGTAGGCACATGAAAGATAATCAGGTGGAAACTAGCAGTCAACTGGAAACATAATTGAAGAGCTTTAAAAAAGTAATATAGGTTACAGAATAAGTTTCACTATGATCATTCAAAATTAAAGGATGAACTTCTCACTCACAGACAGTGTATAAAACAAAAAATGAAGAAGGACTTCAGTTGGGCCTCCAGAAAATGACCTCAAAGGTGATGCGTGATTAGAGAAAGGCATTAAGAGAAGGATGACCAGAGAGAAAAAGAAGAACCAAAAGAGGAGGTACTCAGCAGTGGCCAGTGGGAAGCCAAATGATTGTGAATCAAAGTCAGAGTAGTTTTTAGATTCAGCAAATAAACGGTCAGTAAAGAACTTGGTGAGAGCGGTTGCCACACAGCCTGTGAACAGAATCAGGTCAAAGAGTTCAGCCATTGAATTAGAGTTAAGGCTGGGGAGTAGGGGGAAGTAGATTGTGATTAGGGATTACTCCTTAAAAATTATCAGTAGGTAGATAATAATTATAGAAGAAATTATATGTACTGAAGATTTTTTTAAAAATCTTTATTTATTTTTGAGAGAGAGAGAGAGAGAATGTGTGAGCAGGAGAGCAACAGATAGAGAGGGAGGCACAGACTCCAAAGCAGGCTCCCAGGCCCTGAGCTGTCAGCACAGAGCCTGATGCGGGGCTCAAACCCACAAACTGCGAGTTCATGACCTGAGCCAACTCAGGCACTCCGCTACTGAAGATTTAAAACTGTGAAAATAAAATAGAAAACAAAAACACAATCCCTGCCAATTTCTTCTTTTTTATTTAAACATTTTAAGTATTTATTTAAGCAATCTCTGCACCCAATATGGACTCAAACTCATGACCTTGAGATCAACAGTCATATGCCCCTCTAACTGAGCCAGCCAGGCACCCCCAATTTCCATTTTATGCAAAAAGTCGCAACATAAGATAAAACCAGTACAGCAATAACTATACTAGCCAATTTGATCCATCCTTTATTATGTTCCAGTCACTACTCCAAGTGCCAGTACACAGGCACAGGTGCATGTGCACGTGCACACACACACACTTAAAAATTTAAAAAGTCCCTATGATGTACAAGCTATTAGTATCCCTATTTTACAGGGGAGGAAAAGAAATGTTACTTGCCCACAGTGATAGAGCCAGTGTCTGAGTTCAGGTTACACTCTTAGCTAGAACACTATAGTATAAGTAGAACTCTAAAGGAATCTAGTATGATGCACACAACTGACTCAATGATTTGTTCCTGGACCATCATTAAATCTGCAATAAAAATCTACAAAATAATGACATTATACAACATTACAATATAGAGGGAAAAATATCAGAATTCACCAAGGCCAGAGCCATGAACTACTGAAGTGGGGATTATGCAGTTCCTATTACATGCTTTCCTTTACTTACTCTGACTACCAGTAGTGAGAGTAGGGTAGACGCGTGTCAGTTAAACAATGCCCAGGGGTTACTTTGATCTGTGCTCTGGGGGAGATTAAGGTCATCTTACAAAGTCCCTCTATCCCTTCAATTCCTCAGACAGCAGCCTCTCAATTAGAAGTGAGAATGGTCCACCCTGTTCAGACAGAGGTCTGCTTCTCAAAGAAATTGTACTTCCTTAAAATTTTAGGAGGAATGGGTTTTGTAGTCTGGCCACTGTAGGAGGCAAAATATTCAAACCTGAGATATTCATTCAAAATTGAAGCCATGGTATCCTGTAGATGCCAATCTTTGGTGCATTCTGACTTTGGAATTAAAAGGGGAAAAGTCGTATTAAGAGACGGAGGCTTTACCTTGGATAAGAACAGAATTATTCAAGAGATTTCATGTAGTCAAACTGTGGCAAGGTTTTACCTTCTATAGAAGATAACATGATTTCATATATTCCTATTAAATCATCTTAACTTCATTTTTGACTGAGTAACCTCCATTATGATCTTTTATAATTCCATACGCTATTAAAAATAATTACTTCAGTATGGATATATTAGACCAGTTATTCTCAAAATTACTCGGTATCAGAACCATTTTATAGTGTTTACAGAGGTTCCAAAATAGGTTTATATAAGTTACAGGATACTGATACTTACCACAACAGAGATCAGAAAAATTTAAACATGTATTTTTTTTTTAACTGAGAGAGAGAGACAGAGAATATCGCAAGCAGGCTCCATGCCCAGCATAGACCCAAATGGGGTGATCATTTCCACAACCCTGGGATCATGGTTTGAGCCAAAATCAAGAGTCAGACACTCAACCGACTGATCTACCCAGGTGCCTCAACATGCATTTTAAAATAAAATCATAACCATTATATACTACATATTTATGAAGAATACCTGTTTTTTCAAAATAAAAACAAATGACAAAAGTGTTTATATATATATGTAGTATATTTTAGAATGGCAGGTTTTACGGAAGGAGAGTCTGAGTCTCCTATTTGTTTCTGTTTCCTATGCTATTTTGATTAAGGAGTTTGTAGAAAACCTACTTTCACACAGATGTAGTTGGAAAAGAGGAGCATTATAAAAGCCTTTGAATATTCTTTGATACTGTACCAAAAGTTGAAACTTGTAGTTTTTTTAAGTTGCAATGAGGATCTGACACTGTATCAATACAATTTTGTGATGTTAAAATCAGTTAGTGTATCTTGCATTTTGAATAGATATTTTGCCCATGAATAATTAGGTAATATCCCACATTAGTAATTTGAAAATAATGTGAATTATACAGATTTTCCAAATGTTGACTCATTTTGTTAAAGTGTATTTAAAAGTCATATTCATTATTAATGTTACCATCCATCTTCAAGCACAGGGAAGCTGTTAAATCACAATAGCAAAGTTTTTCAGTCCAAAACTGAAAAACTGAAAACTCAAATTTTATCATTAAGAAACACGATCATATCTATTATGTTTCCTAATTTTTTGTTTGTTTTTAAATCTCCCAACATGGGGCTTGAACTCACAACCCCGAGATCAAGTCACTAGCTCTACCTACTGAGCCAGCCAGGTGCCCCTGCTAACTGTGTGCTAACTGTGTTTCTTAAAGTGACAAACATACCTGGTCCATTTAAGAAAATGTTGGAAAACACCCAAGTCTAAATCATCACAGTTTGTCAGTTATTTTTCCTCCAGACATCTTGTTATCATACTTTAGAATACAGCCAATGTGCTCGATTCAGGCCTCCTATATTGTCACAGAACAGTGAAAGGATATTTATTTAGCAGTTGATAATTAACAAAATTCATGGTTTTTACTGTTTCATCAGACTTTAAGGGAACCTTGCCTTATTTATTTTTTTAAATGTTTTATTTCTGAGAGAGAGAGAGAGAGAGAGAGAGAGCAAGAGCGCAGGGGAGGTTCAGAGAGAGGAGATACAGAATCTGAAACAGCTTCCCGGCTCTGAGCTAGCTGTCAGCACAGAGCCCGATGTGGGGCTTGAACCCATGAACCGTAGATCATGACCTGAGCTGAAGTCGGATGCTTAACCAACTGAGCCACCCAGGCACCCCAAACTTTGCCTTTAAAAAAATTTTAATGTTTATTTTTGAAAGAAAGAGAAAGAGAGACAGAGACAGAGCATGAACGGGGGAGGGCAGAGAGAAGGAGACACGGCATCTGAAACAGGGTCCAGGCTCCAAGCTGTCAGCAAAGAGCCTCATGCAGGGCCCAAACCCATAAACTGTGAAATCATGACATGAGCCAAAGTCGGACACTTAACTGACTGAGCTACCAAGGTGCCCAGAAATTTGCCTTTTTTTAAGCACACTCTTGAGTGCACTGTGGTTAAACACACACACACACACACACACACACACACACACACACTGACAAGTACAGGTTGGTGCCACCACCTTGATTCATGCTAAAGTGAGTAATATTACTTTTTGCATCAGTGCAAATATCAATAAAGTGAATAAAGTAAATAATGTCATAGTATTATTAGGAAAACAGTTCAATCTTTCTGATTTTCTGAAAGGTCCAGNTTTATATATAATATATATATTTTACATGTATAATATATATATTTTATATATGTATATATATTTTATATATATAAATGTGTACATTTATAAAGTACTACTAATATTATGAATCTTAACTTAAATTCTTGAGAATTAAGGAAGGATGTAAAAGGCACACCATCCCCCTTTTAAACTAGAAATGCCCATTTGTTAGGACACTAACTGATAGCAATTGGAAACCAAGTAAAAGATTTATGGCAGACACTCTGCATGTGGGTGTGTGAGAGCCGTTCAGACACCACAGACAACAAAATGGACACACTTTCCAAACCCCGTTGGGAAAAGTTTTTAAAGCCTACTCAGCATTATGCATTGCCCAAATTCATTCACAATGTTCCTATTTGTTTTATTAAGAAAACAAAACAAGTAACTTTAGAATTTAAAAAAGTCTGCACAAAAAGTATACATAACTATAAGCTAATTTCTGACTTCAGAGGTATAAGAGAAAAGTGTGGAAATGTAAACAATGGAAGTCAGAAGTACCTATTTGGCAAAGAACAATTTGCAGGTCTCAGTGCTGAGAGGGACAGTACGCTGTAGGGTGTGGAGGGGCTGGGGCAGCCAACCTTAAGTTGCCACCCAGCACTGTTTGTGCGCATCTGTAAAGGGAAAGCCACATTCTTGCTAGGTAAGCAATGAAGCAGACTGCTCAAGACTCAGTATGCCAAAGAATGAGCTGTGATGACTGTTCACCACTTACATATACAAAACATAAGTTCCCAATATCAATTTAAAGTATGGGACAGAGTTCTAGATAAGTAAGTAGATTGGACAGTCTTCAGAGAGACACACAGAGAGAGAAGAAAAACAGTGTTTGAAGAGGTCATCAAGAAGATGTGACCATGAGATAGGTCTGTGAACTGGACCCCAACAATCCAAGGTTCCACAGCCCCTCCCACTGTCCTTGAAATGTGCATCACATCTGCCTTCTCCACTCCCAGAGGCTGCCCCATGGAAACAGTCTTGAGCCGGTGATGTGATGTTGAGAGCATCTTGACCAAGTATGTGACTAAACCCAGCTGAGGCCTCTGTATACAGTTTTAAGATTCTGGCAGGCTGGTGTGGAGATCTATTCATTTTACAGCCACCCAAGACAAGCCTCATATATAAGTTCCTTACTCACTAAACCTGCCACCTACCAGTCTGGAGTGACCAGCTTGCTCCATCTCTCCCTGCCCTCCAAGTATGGGGGCAGGCTTCAGATTTCACCCAGGAAGCTCCAGAAGAGCTTGCAAACCAATCAACAGGCAGGCGGATGGACATGAGAGACAGAGGAAAAAGACAGAGACAAGAGACAGAAGAAAGTGAGTGTGAGGAATAGGTACCTCAAATCAAACCAGAGAATGGAAGAACCAAGTTGTATTTCAGGAGTACAACTGTTCTGTGCAAACTTGTGATGATCATTATTAATTCTGACATATTGAGTAGAGCCCCGTAAATGATTTTCTTTTAAATTGTAATGTAAAATTTTCTTTCATATGCAGAAACATTGAAAATCATCTTAAAACACATACCCAAATCTCATGACATGTTTATCACCTTTTCTCCAAGAACAGCCACAGCAATAGGTAACATGCCAAGGTACTCATTTACTAGGAGTTACATTTACTGGCTACACCCTCAAAGAGTCCATCTAAGAATCAATTGGGTCCCTGTTCACCTGTGTTAAGAGTCTACCTGATCTGGCCAATCAAGTGTCAGTTTTAACGTGTTTCCTGTTGCCAAGACAGCCATTTATCAAGATTACTTTTCAGGATGACAAACAGGAGATTTAAAGCTTGACCCAATTTCTAGTTATTGAACATCTCCTTTAGAAGAGGATCAGCATGAGCTTTCATAAACATGCATCCAAGCAAACACAGTTTGCCACAGTCCCTGCTACTTCTGAATTACTGACTTCAGGCTGGTCTTCTCTAAGATCTCATAATGGGATTTGTGCTGATTCTCTGAAACTGCTTCACAAATGCCATTTCCTCTCCTACCCAAAGGGCTCTGGGGCAGACCAAGTTCTTCAGGGAATGAAAGATAACAATGCCTTTCATATCCGTGCACCTACCGAATTAATAATTCTCAAATAGCTTACAAAAAGATGTACATAATATGGAGTTCTCCTTTTAGAAAAGTAGTCATGACCTATGATTATCTGGTTTCTTTTGAACAAAAGTATTTACATTNTGTTTTTTTTTTTTTTTTTTTTTTTTTTTTGGTTTGTACAACAGTCCTCCTCCTCAGTTGTTAAGAAAAAAGGACTGATGCTTGTAAACATGCACTTACTGGCAGGCAGTGGGAAGGCAAAGAGGAATAAAGATGAGCACATGTGAGATGAAAGATCACATTCCCCCTGTTGACACCACTGAAAGCTTCTGACCAAAGCAGAGCCATTGGAGAGCTCAAGTGTAAAAAACAAAACCAAACAAAACCCAGTACTCTTCATCCTGGCTGTACCCTTTGCCCTGGATTGACTCATGGGTCATCACTAGGTCAGCATGGCCAGCAGGAGATGGTGGACAGAGGCTTTAAACAGAATTTGATCCTACATGACATTGTGTATTTGCTCTTTGTTGAGTTATCAGGTGCACAACTCTCTTTCAATCTTTTATCTCCCTTTTCATTTCTTTGCCTATAATCCCAAAACTCAAAGCCCTAGAGACAGGAGAATATGAAGTCGGCAGGGTACAGTGTG
This sequence comes from Crocuta crocuta, assembly GCF_008692635.1. NCBI lineage: Eukaryota > Metazoa > Chordata > Mammalia > Carnivora > Hyaenidae > Crocuta > Crocuta crocuta. The sequence continues at coordinate 1,288,786 of NW_027527393.1, read as the reverse complement.
ACTCAGTGGAATGGAGACCCTCCAGTGCTCTCCTTCCCTATGTTCTCTGTGCTCAGGGCAAATAGATTTAAAAAGCACTGATACAATGATACAACGTGGTCTTTTAAATTAAAAAACAAAAGTCAAAATAACAGGCGACAGCATCAAACTGCATGGTTCAAATACTAATTGGGTGACCTTGAGGAAACTACTGTCAGGACTCCAAGCTTTAATACCCCATCTGTAAAATGGGAACAATAATGAACACTTCAAGGGTAGAATATTAAATAAAATAACATATGTAAAGTGCTTAGCATTCAATTATTAGTAGTAAAGAAAAAGAGAGGGAAGGGATAGAGAAAAAATTGTTTTTATTATTTTTAATTGATTTATTTATTTTGAGAGAAAGAGAGAGAGATTGAGAGAGAGAAAGACAACCACCAGGGGAGGGGCAGAAAGACAGGGAGAGAAAGAATCCTAAGCAGGCTCCATGCTGTCAGCACAGCCCTATTCAGGGCTCAGTCCCACAAACTGTGAGGTCATGACCTGAGAAAAAATCAAGAGTCAGATGCTCAACTAACTGAGCTACCCAGGCATCCCAGAACAATAGCTTTTAAATATAATTTTGTTGATTCAGTTTCCCATTTATTCTATGATAAATTCAGATGATTTTGTGTAAAAAAAAAATCTACAGATTCAATATAAAAACTAAACTAAAAACACTTAACTAACTTAAAAAATCTAACTTAAAAAAACACTATAAAGGGGCAACTGGGTGGCTCAGTCGGCTAAATGTCTGACTTCGGCTCAAATCATGGTCTCACAGTTCACGAGTTTAAGCCAGGCATCGGGCTCTGTGTGCTGACAGCTCAGACCCTAGAACCTACTTTAGATTCTGTGTCTCCTTCTCTCTGCCCCTACCCACCTTCTCAAAATAAACATTATTTTTTTAACTTAAAAAAACACTATAAAATAATTCTGATAAAATATAAGTATTTGCTAAACTCCAACCTGCAGCTGTGCCAGTAACAAAATAGGGGAATAAAATGTCTACATGCTTTAAATCTGTAGCTTTCACAACCTTTTTAACAGTAGCCCACTAAAAATATCCCTCAAGTTTCACAAAACAATCCTTACACTTGTTAAATGTTTTATTCTAAAAAATCCTATTCTATTCTATTTTGGTACTTTCTACAGTTTCATTTCAAAAAGATAGTTATAACTTAATGAATTGATATCACCAATTTGATAAAATAGGCAATTTGAAAAAATAGAATTTAAACTGTGTTGTGTGTATTTTAATTAAAACTTACTACACATGTTTAGTTTGGTCAGCATTTGATGAGGCCTGAACAGGAATAAACCGTAGGGTAGTAAAACTAAAGGCTTCAAATATGACCAAACACTACACCAAAGAGTATGAGATGTAAAAATTCATATTTCATTGGTGAAATAAGAAGTGCTCAATATATGCAGTTGGCTAGAATAATCTGCCCTTCCACCAGTCTGGCAAATTTTCACATAATAAATATTATGGCAGGTTGAGGTCTAAATCCTCATTAGTTCTGTGTCACTCTACTTCAACAAGGACTTAGTCACCTGACCTAATGCAGTTTAAGCCCCGACAGTTGGCTCTTCTTTTTGTAATGAAAGATCTGACATTGATTTGACTGAAAGACAGCCACTTCAGAGAGGGCTATCCTCAGTCACAAAGCCAGGCATAGGCCTGGATAAAGCATTCAAAAGTGCCCACATTTGCCCCAGGCTCCTTTTGTTTTAGAGATCTTGATTTTTTTTTTCCTCTTCAGTGATTTTAAATCCTTACCACCACATTTTAAATTCACCAATAAAGTGAGCCTGCAAAATTCTAGGCCCCCCCAACCCCAATGAAAGAGAACTCCAGACCCTTGTACAAGCCTGCTTTCTGTCCCTGCCCAGGATCTTGTTCCTTTCCAGACTTGTAAGTAATAAACTTTGCCCCCTCACCAAAGTTTCCTGATAGTTACGGGTGAGGTTTTCTTGAAATCATATAAAGAATCACAAGGGAAAGTCCAGTAACAACATTGGTTATCAATAGGCTTAGACAAGCACACAACACAAACTATAAGTTTGGTTAAAAACTCAAAACTATCACTGCACCTACTTCAGAGTAAACCTTCAAAGTACAGGCGAGCCAGGCATCTGTGGGCAGAGTGCAGATGTCCCGGGCTATGAGAAAAATGCATGACAGTTTTGTGATAGCTTGACAATAAATATTTGCACATTTAGCAGAATTTAATCTGAGTGTTGCTCTCATGGTACAAACTCACTGGTTGCAACCCCAAGGTTGTGGAAGTGATAGGTGCAATATAGTCCACTTATCTCAAACCAACAGAGACTACAGAAATTTACCTGAAGAATCTATTATTAAACAGTAAAATTTGCATAGGCCAATTAACCACAGTGATTTCTCAGCAGAATGCTGAAAGGATTTCTGTTCATTTCAATTACAGAATCCCCTTCACTGGTAAAAGACCTTTATCATAGGGGGAGGGAGTTGGGAGGGCAGTCCTGCTCTCCTCTGGTCTATCTGTTGGAGATGCCTGACCCTACCACCTTCACCTTCACGTATGTGTACCTGACCAATGGGGCTCTACATCCTGCCAGGTGCAATTAGAGGCAAACCTGGGGAGAGGGTCTGCTAGAATAATTAGAAAGCAATAACTGTAGATTTACAAGCAAAAGGGCAAAACTCTTCTGGGACAATGGACAGCTGGTTGCCTAGGGGAAAGAGAGAGTCTGATTTCCAATAGTCTTAAGTACAGCTGTTCAGGCTCAACAGGGCCCAATACCAATGCTCCCCTTAAACTTCTCAGTTAAGTGAGCCAATAAAAATTCCTTCCCTTTATATTTTAAGGGCAGCTGGAGTTGTGTTTCTATCACTAGAAACTGAAAGAATGCCAACTAATGTATCCCTTCTGCATTCCACTCCCTAAGACTTCCAGAATGAAGTTCCAGTTTGGCACCTTAGCCCTTTCCCTGCACTATCGAGATTAGAGCCCCTCCACAGTTTTATCTCCCATAAATGTTGGGACTTCAATCTCACCACTGCTTGAAAAAGCCAGGGGTGTTGAAAGCTTTCTCATGATGTTGCTCTTCCATAGAATACATAGGTTCCTGTGTAAATTCTACTTTTTCGTAAAGACCTTGCAGAGTGTACACCTTCTTTTTAAAATCTTCTCGACCATCCCCTCCTCTCAAGAGTGCCTCAGGCTTTTCTCAAACACTGTGAAGCTTTTATGGGCTACATACAGAATTACTTACAGTAAATTCTACACAAACAGTATACAACGGCCATGTTTTAAACAAATAAACCTTGTTGGAGTGCAAGGGTGGATGAGCAGGGAAAGAAAAAGATGCACAGAACTGCCAGGAGTCTATCACAGGAATCCTGCAGTGAGATGACAAAGGCCTGTCTCAAAAGAATGACAAAAAGAAGAAACAGAAGGCTCAGGGGGATTGATGAGATTGGTGGCAGACTGCCCAGCTGGCTGAAATAGCTTAATAAAGATATAGCACCAAACACCAGGTCTCCTGAATCTTGTACCATTGTCACCCTGGTATAATCATCCCAGACAATCAGAATTAATTTTTCCACATGTTAATGGATAATAAATTAGGAACTTCCTCCAAGGAAACAAATGATCGGATTTTGTAAAACACATAGGACTATAGTTTTATTTTTGTTATTTAAATTACTATACTCTCTAATTAGTATTTTGCCAGAATTGGTATAAACATAGACAAAAAGGGCAATGATATCGGAGACATTAAAATGAATACTAAGTATTTCAAACCTAGGGGACATTATTACATTAAATGACCTAGCATATGACATCTATAAAAAGATATATAACATTACAACACACATATAAATGTTGTATTTGGAGTTTAAACCTGTGTTAACTCTTTCCAAGAAGAGTTCCATTTATTAGTAGAACGTTTTACATTTTTGCAAATATTTGTAATCATTATACAAATATCTTTTTCACAAAAGATATTAACAATTAGTATTTAGGGAAGAACTTGTTTGAATTAGTCTAGAGGTAGAAATAGGCTATTCTGTTTTCCTGCAATGCTTTTTTTAAGATTTTATTTTTTAAGTAGTCTCTACCTTCAGAGCTCAGGCTTGAACTTATGACTCCTAGATCAACAGCGCGTGCTCTAACAGACAGATGCCCCATTTTCCTAAACACTTTTTCAGTCTTTAAATTTACTTTTGAAACAAGGTGGTTGGTACACTGCAGTTCTCATTTCTGATATTTCCATTGCAGGGCCCCCCAGAACCCCCCACTGCTCCAGGTGGGACCTGTATAGCTGTGCTGTTGCTCTGAGAATACTGTGCCTTTTATAAAAGAGGGTAGTCATTTCTCTGTACTTTTGAAGTCAGGCAGCGGCTATGAGCAGTTATGTTCCCCTAACACTGATCCGCTTGGCCCTACAAGGTGCATTTTGAGTCATTCCTGTTCATTTTGCCATTTTCCTCCATCTTATCCTGTGCCTTATCAATGTCTAGAGACAAGACACCCAGTTAAGCAGTAGCAGATATACAATAAGGACTCTGGAGAAATGTGTTTGGTGAACAACTGCATTCTATCAGGAAGTTCCAAACAAGTCTGACAAGAACATCAAGTGGTAGGAGATAATGGTACTAGTAAAGGGGTATTTAAGGGTTCTTTACTACTGTGTACATATTAACATGTTCTTTATGCATATACAGCCATGACTAGAGTATAATTTAAAATATTTAAGATTATCCCACATTACCTTGAGTGATTTTTAGAAAAAACACATTTAAGTGTCCAGACTTATGTCATCAATTTGTAAGTCTTTAAAAATGTGATTTTGGATCACTATCTACATCCCTGATGTTACCACTTTTTGAGAGATGACTGACAACACAATGAATCTTGGTGACTTACACTGTTCTTTTAAATAATAAAAAAAAAGCATCATTTCCATAAGGAATTGTGCAATATACCTGCTTTGGGTCAAGAAGGGAGATCATAATTAATCTGTAAGGAATGAAAAGACTTTGGGAGAGAAAGTCTAACCATGAATTCATTCTACCTACTTAGCTAATGCAATGTTCCAAATGGAGCCACTCATCTTTGCATCTTTATAACTTACATCAGAGCTTAAGTTCGTTCAGCAAGCCGGCAGAACTTTGCTCAAAGCTTAGAACACAGTGTGGGCAGTTCAAACTCTGCCAAAATCTATTTATAATCCATATGAAGCCCCTTCTCATTCTCAGTGGATCTGCAAATTCAGATACAGTATAATACAGCAAGGATTGCCAATTTCCTTGCATTAAATTGTTTTTGTAACTGCTCTTCTCATTCTTCTTGGAATAAGCAGAAAAGAAGTTTAGCAATTTCTTCTGGAGGGAGCAAAGGTAAATGGGAAGGATTACTGTAATCAGGCCAGATTTTAAACTATCTTAGGTGTCAATCTAAGGCAGGCAGAGCTTGAACTCCAGGACCAAAGCAGACTTATGGGAGAATCTTTTGGTAAAAACACACAGGGTAGACTATGGGCTAGGATAATACATTTTTTTAAAAATAATTCAGGAAAAAATTAAAAGTGATAATTAGGTGGGTATTAGGAAAAATAAAAGAGACAGAATCAATTAAACAGGAAGACTGGATTCTTTGTAATTTTCAGTGATCTAGTACCAACATAAAGTTATTTCTTCATAGACTACCCATTGGACTCAAATTTTGTTATTTTTAGTGTCCATCCTCTATCCCCAATCATATTAGTCTTGGGATGCCCATAATATTCAAACCTTGAATGGCTTGGAACATCTAATTCAGAGGGTGCCCCAAAATGTGTCTCCTCCCACATTCTGCCTCTAAGAATAATGATAGAGAGAACTTGATTATTGTTCTATATTATCTTTTCTAGAAATCAAATTTGAAGATTACCCTTTTTTAACTAGAATCTTTCAAGCATGAATTTGTCTCTGTGTCACTTTTGCATAGTGCTCAGATGCAGCCCTCAGGTTCAATAAATGTTGAATGAATAAACTGCATACAATTATCTTCAAATTAACAGGGATTATGACTCAATGGAGAAATACCAACATGATCACAATATATGACAAATAATATTTTTCTTTTGTGTAGCCCTTATTTGCAATTTCATTTATGCTTACATATGTAATATAACTAGCACCTAGCATCTTACAAATTCTATTTAGAAAATGTTACAGGGGTGCCTGGGTGGCTCAGTCATTTAAGCATCTGACTTGGGTTCAGGTCATGATCTCACAGTTTGTGAATTCAAGCTCTACATCGGCTGACTGCTGTCAGCATAGAGCCCACTTCTGATCCTCCATCTACCTCTTTCTCTGCCCCTCCCTGCTTGAGCTTTCTCTTTCTCTCAAAAATAAACATTTAAAAAATGGAAATTGATACAAATACTGATTTATACCACTCATTTCTTTTAAAATTCACTTGCAACCAATATGTAGAATTCATTGTTTACCATTCTAAGCAACAAACCCTTAAAAATCTGTCAATGTAGGTCTTTAAGAAGCTAATTAGAATTTAAGTGCTGACACCCCTATGCATATGTCTATATATATTTAGTTGGAACATTAGTGGCATATTTTTAGAAAATACCTTGATTCATTATTTTTTAGAGAAACAAGATGTCTAAATGAAAAGCAGTGTATAAGATTCTGTTATGTGGGCAGGTGTCAATTTAAGAAATAATATGTTACTTTGTCCTATTTGCTATTCTTGGAAGTCTTTATATAAAAATGAGTTAAATCCTGATCTTCATAGTTCTGAATAACTTCATTTCATAGAGTTGATGTTCACTAGCTCAGATCTACAACAAAATTGGTCATCTTGTTTTTCACTTTCTCTATGTAGATATAGCATTAAGTCAGTCACAGTTATCAAAATTGAATAGTTTTTCAAACAGGCTAATTTCTAATAGACACTCAAAAGCCATTCCCTTAAGTGGAAGTGAAGGAAAACTAAAATTTATAAAACAAAGTTACTCCAACAGAAACAAACAAAAAAATGGATTATAATGGAAGTTTCTCAGCATCATTAGATAGCATCTCCAATTTGGCCTGATCTAGATCATGCTTAAAAGTAGTTTTATCACATGCTACTGCTATTGAAACTAAATCATGAGCTATTTAAATATTCTGAACATCTACTATGTGTCAGGCTTTGTACTCAGTACGTGTGATTCGGTGTTTACTTCAATGATGAACAAGCAGTATATGGATTTTAGAGTGTATTAGAGCAGAGAGACAATTATCAAGAAATCACACTATAATGAGAAGGGACACTTCATAGCAATGCCACTAATGAAAACTGTATGGTCTTCTTTGTGTGATTTGGATCTCCTTTCCTAATGAACAACAAAAACAACAAACAACATAATTTAGCTTGCCAATGCAAAAAAGCAAAAACAAAAACAAACCAAAAAACCTGTTGGTGGTTCAGAGGTGTTTGGGTTAAAAAAGATGAGGGGCACCTGAATGGCCGAGTGATTAAGCGACTGACTTTGGCTCAGGTCATGATCTCACGGTTCGTGGGTTCAAGCCCCGCATCGGGCTCTGTGCTGACAGCTCAGAGCCTGGAGCCTGCTTCAGATTCTGTGTCTCCCTCTCTCTCTGTCCCTATTTCACTCATGTTCTGTCTTTCTCTGTCTCAAAAATAAATAAAACATTTTTTAAAAAAGATGAAAAACCCATCACCTGGTGATAATAACATGCTTACTGTCTTTAAAGGCTATAAATCCTACAGAGTATTTTTTAGGGGATAACTTAAGAACCCAGACTCCTCGACACATAAGGTAGGACAGACAGTATCTATGAGGTCGAAGTAAAATGGAAAGAAGATGATGAGGCCATCTTCTTTCTTCATCTGGCTTCATGGAATTTAAAATGTTCCCAACACTAAAATCTGAAGCATTTATGAAGTAAATCTGTTAGTTGCCAAATTCTTGGAATAATCTCATTCTTTATATCTTCACTCCTGAGGCTTTTGTTACAGCTGAGTAAAAGCTGATGAATTCCAAGGTAAATACAAGACAAATATTCTATCCTGGAACTTCAGCTGATTATATTCACTTTTGGCTCATTTGCATTTATTAAAATTCAAGTTCTGGGCACTACATTTTGTCTGTGGACTTTTTGCTTTAATTAACAAAGTAGATGTATGTGTCTCTTAAGGATAGAGAAGTATTCCTTATTATTCTATCCATACCAAACCATCAGTTATCACTTTGATGTTGCTAAGAAAGTAGCTTTTTGAAATAAGAGATGTTAAGGAGATCAGGGTGTTTACTTGTTTTGTTTATTAACCAGATTCCTAGAAATCTCATTCTACTAAGAATGCCTGCACAGTGTCTTTTAAATAAGTTTAGAATTAAAGAATTATCTTAATAAAATAGTATGTGAAACACTACTGAAGCGCTGATAGATCCATTTAAATCATACTTAAACTCTCTCGCAGCAATTAAATATAGGAAGACACAGATACAGAGGCAGATCAAGCACCCCACCAGGTGAAGCTTTAATATGCCCACATTTCTCTACTGTGCTAATGGGAGAGATTGAGTCTCTGGCCTCCCGTTCCCTGTAAGTACTGTCTGTGTCCAAGAGAGACAGCCCTCTGGAAGCAATGTTTAAAGCATCACCTTTAAGCTAGCAAGCACTCTTGATAAAATAAAAGCAGTACTGTATTTCAACAACTCTAAGGTGACTCTTTACTTTTCACATTTTAACATCGTTGAAATTGGGATGAGCCTTTAGTTTACGAAGAGTCGTACTTTAACTGGAAGTACTTTTCCTTTCTTAGTGGTATACTGAACATTAATGCATCTCTGAATTGCTGACACCTTAGAATGGATGAAATATGATTGCTCTCAGTCTGGACAGATTTCAGTTATGGTAGCAACAAACATCAGAAATACAGTAGGTCAAATGAAAGCCCTGTGGATTTCCTCTGAATAGAGATGCAGCAGAAGAGTTTTTCTGCCCACATACCAGGCTGCTCCTAGACACACACCGTCCTTTACAGCACACCTGCACAAATCGGTAACACTGTCTTCTGTAACAGCACCTTAGAATAGAAATGCCAGGATCTCATTTTCATAAATAATGCAAGCACTAAGGCTATTTTACCTTGATTGCTTGTTCTCCATTCTCCAAAGCTTATAGCTTATACCCAAATGATATAACCTTACCATCTGCATTAATTCATGGATTTGAAACCAACCCTTTACAAGTTCCCTGGGGTAGTTTAGTTTCATTTGTATGCATGTAAATAGCATCAAGGCTGACATAAAAATTAATGAACTATTTACTTTAGGAGCCTATGCCCAGCTCATAACAACAAAAAAGGCAAATGCTTAAGTTTATTAAAATAAAATTAAGGCTATAAAGCCTTAAATAATGAAGACTGTGTCAAAAATTGGTAGTATTTAGTTTTTAAAAATGTAAACTAAAAGCAAACTTAACATAAATTGTAGAACATTCATTTTAGCTTTTTGATGCCATCACTCTCACCAAAATATAGTCTGATTTGGTATCATCATGAAGTTCAGGAAGCAATCTGATATCAACTCAAACCAACCAGGAACAAGGGTTGTTCAGAAAGGAACTAGGGTTTGAGCCTGGGATGACCAAACTTTTTAAGACTGTCTTTAATTAGGAATAGTACCTGTTACCATTTTTATAGCCCTGATAATAAAATGTAATACAAACATATTTACATGTTTTATGTATATTTGGCCATACATTCCTCAAAGACAAGAACTGTCTAATTTCACCAGGACTCTTTAAAATACCTTCCAGGGGCTCCTGAGTGGTTCAGGTCATGATCTCGTGATTCATGAGATTGAGCCCCGCATTGGGCTCTGTGCTGATGGCTCAGAGCCTGGAGCCTGTTTCAGGTTTGGTGTCTCCCAGTCTCTCTCTGTCCCTCCCCTGCTTGTACTCTTTCTCTCTGTCTCTCTCTCAAAAATAAATAGACATTATTTTTTAATATTTTCTGAAAGATGTCACTGCCAATACCCCATAAGAATTAACCTTTGATTTGCCAGTCTTACCTACAATAATTCTATGGAACTTCCCACATTGCTCCCTCAATGCAGCTTTAACCAGGGTATTCTGAACTTGCTGGATGCTGATTTTACTAGATACATTTTGATTTCAGGGTCTAGATTTGCCTCTAATTTTGAAGTTGTTGAGATTTCTGGTTTTTCCCCCATGATTTTCATTGTGAAGCATCCAACACAGAATAGTTTTCTCCAATTCTAGTTGTTTTAGAGAACTAAACTGTAGGAGCCAAACTTCACCACAAAGAGTGCATATTTTCCTTTGTCAAACTTGACATAGCCTACATATGCTTATTAATCCTTACGATGTAATATCGTACATAAAGATGCTCCATAAGAATGCATAGATACCTATTAGTCCCTTGGGAAATTTCCTATAAGTAAAAGGAAAATGCAAAACTGAGAAACTCAGTATTAAATAATCGGTTGATACCAACATATTTTTGGTAGGTTGCCTCCCCTCCACATCTTTGTTATATCAAAGAGCCAAAGCCAAACCAAGGCGAGTTATTTAAGAAGCGAAACCTAGGGGCGCCTGGGTGGCTTAGTCGGTTAAGCGTCCGACTTTCGCTTAGGTCATGATCTCGCGGTTCGTGGGTTCGAGCCCCGCGTCGGGCTCTGTGCTGACTGCCAGCTCAGAGCCTGGAGCCTGTTTCAGTCTGTGAATCCCTCTCTCTCTGACCCTCCCCTGCTCACGCTGTCTCTCTCTCTCTCCTAGGAATAAATAAAACATTAAAAAAAAAAAATTTTAAGAAGCGAAACCTTTAATTCTAATTAACATAAAATGCATTTGATTAAAATATAAATAGCAAGAGACAAAGAACTTTACCTGTGATGTGGAAAGTGGAAGGAACTGGGAAGTAGGGCCAGAGCTATACACACTGTCATCATTCCATTAGGAAAAACAAACAAACAAACAAACAAAACCTAGAAGGGCCAAAAAGCAAACTGTTTCAACAAAGAACAAAAGACTCCAGCTAGTGACACATCCTGGTTCACAGACAGAAGAACTCAGTATCCACTTTGCAAAATCCTTTCTTGTTCCACATAAGGTCATTCACTGCCTCAACGTAATTTGCTAAGAGGGCCTGGTTGATAGGACCATTGTGAATTGGCACCTAGCCAAGACAGTTGGCCGTGCCTATCACTTGGAGGCCACTTGAATGTTACAAGAACAGCAGACCTGATGTTTCTGGATTCCTACCACATGGTACAGCTATAAACGGGTAACAATGAATTAGATGAAACATGTTTTATAGGCTAGTTCCATTTGGTCATGTTTATACAGAACAGTCACAGGAATATCACAGGAGAAAATGCTTGAAATAAATTGTATTTAATGCATGGCATCTAGGAAAGCTAGAATTACTTCTTAAGAAAACACATCCAGGGGCGCCTGGGTGGCTCAGTCAGTTAAGCGTCCGACTTCGGCTCAGGTCATGATCTCATGGTTCGTGGGTTCAAGCCTCGCATTGGCTCTGTGCTGACAGCTAGCTCAGAGCCTGGAGCCTGCTTCAGATTCTGTATCTCCCTCTTTCTCTGACCCTCCCCTGCTCATGTTGTCTGTATCTCTCTCTCTCTTTCTCTCTCTCTCAGAAATAAATACAACATTAAAAAAAAAAAACACATCCACCTAAAATAAAAAGCATCTTATTCAAGTGCCTTAAGACAATTATTCTCTGATCATGCATTGTATTAATGGTTGACAAAATGGTTGCTGCAAACTGTAAGTTGCTATTCATCAGATATGTACAGTTCAATTATAGTAAATCTCCAATATCCTTTTAAGAAAAAAATACATAAATTTGGAAAATACAAGTCTGTATTTCTAAATAACTCTTTCAAATGATGGTACCAAAATGTCTTCACAACTAAAATGCTCTGTTCCCATTCATAAATAGAATAACTGTATTTTACCATTTTAGTAAGGTAAAATTATCTGTCAAAGTATCCATGTGCTGAAATGAAGCTCAAAGGGCCTCTTACTCAGAGTAAATTTCTTTTAAGAAACAAAGAGTTTCAAAAATGTGACAAGATATACTTTCTAAGAAATCTCCTACATTTGCTAATCTCAAGTGATGAAGGAGTTTGGATTTAAAGGGAATTAATGAGAAATAATCTATGATCTATGCCAGTAAAAGCAAAGAATTTTCAAATGTCTCAGATAAATAAGGCAAAGACATATATCACTGAAATCTGGAAAAGATTATATTTAAGAGTTTTACTAGTTGATAATTTGAAATTCTTTAATAAAATGTTACTTTCAACCTTTAAACATCCAAACTGGAAGATAAAATTTGTTTTTCTTTACACATTAATATTGAGATATTACAAACTTATTAGCTGAAACTAAACACTAGCTACCAAGAAAACCACTTTCTTGAATGGAAAATAACCTACTATTTAAGAGTACAATGGCAGGAGTGTCTGAGCAGCTCAGTCTGTTAAACATATGACTCTTGGTTTCAGCTCAGGTCATGATCTCACAGTTGGGAAATCAAGCCCCATGTCAGGCTCTGTGGGCTCTACACTGGGCATGCAGCCTGCTTGAGATTCTCTCTCCCTTTCCCTCTGCCCCTCCCCCATACATGTATGTGCACGCATTCTCTAAAAAAAAGAAAGAAAGAAAAAGAAAAAAGACTACAATAGCATAATAGCATAATATTTGCTTTAAAGTCTTTGAGAATAGTGAGCTTTAGTAAACATTAACGTGAACAAGTGCAGAGGGCCTTAAGAAGAAAAAATGAGAGAGAAATAGTTTTGTTTACCACACAGACCTGAGATTTATCCATCTCTCAGTATAAAAAAGGTACAAATCAATGCAGGTAAGAAAGGGGGGGGGGGAAGGCAGAAAAGAAAAAAAGAAGAAAAAAGGATGGATTAAAAATAACTGTAAATTTAGGGGCACCTGGTGGCTCAGTCAGTTGGGAGTCCCATTTTGGCTTGGGTCGTGATCTCACAGCTCCCCAGTTAGAGCCCCACGTCAGGCTCTGTGCTGACAGCTTGGAGCCTGGAGCCTGCTTCAGATTCCGTGTCTCCCTCTCTCTCAGTCCCTACCCTGCTCATGCTCACTCTCTCTCTCTAAAATAAATAAACATTAAAAAAATAAGTGAACTCGGGCTCTGTGCTGACTGCCAGCTCAGAGCCTAGAGCCTGTTTCAGTCTGTGACTCCCTCTCTCTCTGACCCTCCCCTGCTCATGCTGTCTCTCTCTCTCTCCTAGAAATAAATAAAACATTAAAAAAAAATTTAAAAAAATAAGTGAACATTTAATAAGAGAAACCTATAAGTTATTGTTTTACCTTCTCCACACCCTTTTATTGCTTCAAATATGCTCAAAATACAAGCTTTTACAGGTTTTATACCTAGGTCTCATGATTCTTGAAGATTTTAATGAAAAGTGAAACTTACCCATTTATTAAGATTATAAACTAGTTTTCTGAAAGAAAATCAAAATAAGTTTATCTGAATGTGTTGGTACTTGACTCCATAGATTTTATTAGCCCTTAGTTAAAATACCAACAAGCATGACAATCATAATGAATGATAGAGATACAATAAATATATACTCAGCCAACTGGTTGTACTGGAAACTTCTAATTCTTTTCAAATAACCAATGTGTGGATTTTTTAGTAAGTATTAAAGCATCTACCAAGAAAATCCTTGATACTTATAGAAAAAACCCTTTCTGTAAATATACAAAAACAAAGTTAGCAACGTTTTAATGCCTTTACAGCAAAGATGGTTATTTTGGACTTCTATCTGATGGAGCTGATTACATCAAAAGGGGCCAATTTATCTGACTACTCATTAATTTCTGATCACATTTAAATTGCATCATCTTTAAAATATTGATTTCACTATTAAGGGATTCGTGAAAGGGGATGAAAGAGAATTTACTTTTTTTGAGCAATTCTGCCTACCATGCATGGTGCCTTACATAAATTATTAGATTTATCCCTCAGGAAATCCCTTAGGTAGAAGAGATTTAACTATTTTTTTATTTATCAGGAAACTAGTTGGCACAGTTTATGTGGAGGAGGATGTCTGTTTGCTTCCAAAAGCCAAGTTCTCTGTTATTGTCTCCCATTTCCAAAGTTTTTGCCTGGAACTTCCTTGTCACTCTTTGTCACTTGGCTGGCTCCCCCTCATCCTTGGTGGCTATGATGCGTACCTCCATTTGCTAAATCCTTTGAATTCATCTCCCCCAGGGGAATGTGAGGCACTGGAGGACAGACAGGATTCTTGTCTTTCTTTCATTTGGACTCCCAGCCTTGCCAATAGGATCTGGCACATGGTTAAGTATTCACCAAATGTTAACAGAACTGACCAAATCCACCCCCACCCCAACCCCATGTTATATATTTTATTTAGAGAGCTTAAAAAACAGTATTTGAGTTCTATTAAGTTTATCCTTCCTTATGTTTGACTTAAACCTGAAAAAGTAGGCATAACATTTAGCTCTCGCACAAGTATGTCAAAATACAAAGTAACAGCGAACTGTAAGGTTTCTTAGGACCTTGTTATAACAAAGCAGACTAACAGTTAACCAGTTTTATAACAGGAACATATAGGACACACCTTGGTAAAAGGTGTGGCTCTTTTGTAGGAAGGGAGATCACCAGGGACTCATTTGGTTGCAGCCTATTGGAGGGCAGTGGGGAAGGATGCGAGAGGATCACAGTTGTAACTGGATTATGTTTTTTTCCCCAGTTTAAGTGGAGAGCTTACTGACCTCTGGGGAAAGTGTCCTGAGTGCTTTACTATTTGCTTACAGAGCAACTGAGCATGACCTACAATAAAGTGTTAAATTATGTCTAGATCAGACACTAATCCTCCATTCCTTTTGGGCTAGAGAAAGCATATAAGTGTTTCTTCCTCAAAGCAAAATGGAAAGGAAAAATAATTCTTCCTTTCCACCCACTACAGTAAATATTTGAGGAAGTTTAGGGTCAAATTGATTTTTTAAACAAACAAAACACAAAACAGCCTTTCTACGCACTATTCTGGGTCCCCAGAGGTACTGAGCAGAGTGGTGGATGTGATTTCAAAAGCTGAAAGAAAACACACACACACACACGCACACACACACACACATACACACATACATATATATCTGTCTATAGATAGATGATAGATGATAGATCGATAGATAAGATAGATGATAGACAGACATCTGTCTTTAGTCCCTCTTGCTTCTCCAGAGCAATGTTTATTTCAGGGAGACCTCTGAGCAGAACAATCAAATTTAGTGCCACTATTGCCCAAGAACTAACATTCTAGTTTCAACAGGAAACTCTCCAACAGTCTGAACAATCTGGGGAGGTAGCAGAGGAGGACTGTGGGTAATCTGGCTCCGTACCTAAGCTCTCCACTTGGCCAAGACAAAGTATGTTTTATTAGCCATTTCAATACCATGGAAGGTCACCCAAATTATAACTTTCACTAAAATTAGCTTACTGCTCAGCTATAACACATTTCAGCTGCAGCACAGCCCTATTGGAAAAGGAATGAAATTCTTTCATAATTCAGAAATATCACATGAACTACTTTCAACATGATCCTTGATAGAAAATGGAAAGTTAGCAATATAACTGAGGGCAGGCACATGAACATAAAGGATGTCCTTTGGAAAAATATTGGAATATAAAACCTTATATGAATCATAAATAAAATTTACAAGCAATGTAACTCTGGGGAGAATGCATACTGGATATGGATTACTCCAGAAGCACTGATTGTCAAAATAACTACCTATTTGGCTTTCATTTAATCAGTATTATTGATATTGTCAACAGCAAGGGTCAACCTTTAAAGTTTTTAAGGATACTTAAGTAAGCAGATTGGATGTCAATGAAAGACATCCATATGTATATATATATTGAGTCCTGAAGAGAAAGTGTCCTTTTCAAAATATTAATGAACATTAAATATTAACTTTTATATATTTTTTTTAAGTTTACTTATTTTGACAGGGGAGAGAGGGAGAGAAAGAACACATACAAGCAGGGAGGGGCAGAGAGAGAGGGAGAAATAGAATCCCAAGCAGTCTTTGCTGACAGCACAGGGCCCTGGAGCTTGACACAGGGTTCAATGCCATAACCCTGAGTTATGACCTAAGCCAAAATCAAGAGTCGGACATTCAACTGACTGAGCCACCCAGACACCTCTAACTGTTATACATTTTTTTTAAATGTTTTTATTTCTTTCTAGGAGAGAGAGAGAGACAGCATGAGCAAGGAAGGGTCAGAGAGAGAGGGAGTCACAGACTGAAACAGGCTCCAGGCTCTGAGCTGGCAGTCAGCACAGAGCCCGACGCGGGGCTCGAACTCACGAACCGCGAGATCATGACCTAAGCGAAAGTCGGACACTTAACCGACTAAGCCACCCAGGCGCCCCTCTGTTATACATTTTTAAGATTTATAGTTTACTGTTGATTTTCATCTAATGCGGGTCAGACTGCTGAGCTGAATAGCTGTTATCATACTGATTCCCTTATAACTATAATCAAAATGAGTTTCATATTCCAATTGTATTATCACTTTTTATAATGAAGTGAATTAGATTAATTAGCACAGTATAACAATGACAGAAAATGATGGCAGAAATAGGTATGAATACACTTGTGCCTTAAAATCTCACCTAAGAAAGTTAATAAATGTGTACAGCGATAGAGTTTTTATATACTATAGGGTGTGCCACGCTTGTTACATAACTTAACCCCCACAACACACTTATGAGATAGGTGTATTATTCCTGTTTCACCAGATGCAGAAAAAAGACTTAGAGAATTTATGCTCTTCATCTGGGGCCTCAGAACTAGTAACCAGTAAAGCTGGACTTCAAACTCTGTTAACAGGACAAAGATTATAGGCTCATGATAGTTTTGTTATATAGCTTATTTTAGAGGCAACGATACTACCAGGGAATAAAGTAGAAATAAGAGATAGTGAACACATCCAGAAGTAACAACACTTAGCTCCCACTCATAGAGATCACCGTCTTCAGTCATTTGATTTAGTCTAATAGGACCATCCCAGCTTTGTTTCTTCCAGTCTCAGACTTGCCTGCCATTAAATGTTTCATAGTTGATCTGTATTAAGTGATTTCTGTTCATAAAGGCAGTCCATGTGTTTTCTGATCACTATTTTAATATTTTCATCCATTAAGTCCAGTAACTCTATTATATTCCCTAATCAATTAATTCTTCCACTCTGCAAGTGTTTCACAATTTTCTATACAGTTTTCACCATGTGACACCTTGGGAACACCTCTCTTTCATTTTCAGAAGTTCTTTCACACTTCCTAAGAGAACAACCAATTTTCTAAGAAAACAGAGGAAACATCTTTCTTCCAGGGGCACGTTATTACCTACACTACAGTATCATCCATTCCTGCTTCCTATTAGGATATAGAAGTATTGTTCCTTTGCCTACGGAAGATATGTTTTGCCGTCCTCTCAGGTACATCATTCTCCTCCCTGGGGGAAGGGAAAAGAAAACAAAAAGAATGTAGAATTGAGATCAGTGGAGAAGATCTCAACCTCTTCTCCTTCCCCACTATCTTCCATATGTTTGACTATCTTCCACATGTTTGTCTCCACCACTAACCATTTAAAAAAAATACTTTTCTCATTTTTTCTCACTACTAAAGGAACTACTAAAGGAACAAAACTAACCAGAAAATACCATCTCCATGTTTTAAGTCTATCTTATAGAAAATGAGGCTTTTTCCTCTCCCTTTAAATTTTATGTCCCTGGATATATTTTAAGTTAAAAAGAAATTCCAGGGGACATTCCATTCCTCACTTCACTTAATTGCTAAGTGTCACATGGCACTGTCTCTTCTTGTTGCTTTGGAATCTCCACATGCTCCAGGTTTTATTCTTTAACTATCCTTCTCAGGATCCTTCCAATACTGTCTTCTCCTTCCCCACCATTTTTAAATACCTGAAGACCTTGCTTCTGCCTACTCAATGCTCTGCCTGCTCCATCTCATGCCTGCCTATGACTTCACATGCCATCTCTAGGTCATGGACTTCAATGGCAGGACTAGTTCTAAAGTGAAGAACACTTCAGCAAACATGGAAATCAACTATTTAGGTACTTATGAAGCATCTGTTAATCAAAATTATAATTGTAGAGTTTTAAACTGCATTAAACAAAACAAATTAACATTCCTCAGATACAAATGCGCTCAAAATCATCTTTCATTTCTTTAAGAAAAATTAACTTTGTTTCATTTCTTTATTACTATCTGTACCATGTATTTTCACTTTGTCATCAAAATATACGATATGCGTATATGTGAAGCATTCTGGACATAACCATTAAGTTTTTGACTTGGGAGACACTGTATTTGCATTTTTTCAATGTTTTATTGATTTCTGAGAGAGAGAGAGAGAGAGAGAGAGAGCCAGCATGCACAAGGGAGGGTCAGAGAGAGAGGGAGACACAGAATCTAAAACAGGCTCCAGGCTTTGAGCTGGCTGTCAGCTCAGAGCCCGACACGGGGCTCAAACCCACAAACCGTGAGATCATGACCTAAGCTGAAGTCAGACACTTAACCAACTGAGCCACCCAGGCACCCCATGTATTTGCATTTAATGAAACATTTTACTATTGTTTTTCAAAACATTTTCCTATTTGAAATCCAACTATTAATTCATTCAAACCATCCATTGTATGAATGGCATATTAAGAGCTTATCTAAAGTACAGCCAAGATCCAGTCTAACATATGACCAAACCTTTGAGTCAACAACATCAAACATGTGAAAAACATCAAATGTTTGGAAGGATTAATGAGGGCTTCAAGAGTTCAGAGAGAAGACAGCTAATGTCAGTGTCACAACTAGCAGGGCCTGGGCCCCTGTACTAAACCTCCTATCGCAACACTGAGAAAGCCAACTGTCACATGAACAGTCCTTTGCACAACAACAAGAATCTTCAAACTTAATATACCTTTCTAAATAATTTTACAGAAATATGTACCCCTCACATACCTTGAGGTGGACATTTAATTTTTTTCATGCTGAGTGTAATAAAGTTGTAGCATAGTAAAAATACTGGTGTTTTGGAATAAAACTTACATAATTTTAATGAATCTAGAGTCATCTAACTACTAAAGATAGCTACATGAAGAAGATCTTATTTACAGCTCAAAATTTTACTTCATTCCTATTTCTTTATGAACTCATATTTACAACCCCACTGGATTTTAGACTAATGTACTAATTTTTTTAAAAAAAAATTTAATGTTTTACTTATTTCTGAGAGAGAGAGAGAGAGGGAGAGAGAGAAGTGTGAGCAGGGGAGGGTCAGAGAGAGAGGGAGACACAGAATCTGAAACAGGCTCCAGGCTCTGAGTTAGCTGTCAGCACAGAGCCTGATGCAGGGCTCAAACCCACGAACCGTGAGATCACGACCTGAGCCGAAGTCAGACGCTTAACTGACTGAGCCACCCAGGAGCCCCACTAATGTACTAGTTTTTATGCTCCAAGGTATATTTATTGATCATATTTCTCTGCCACAAAAATATGTATGCAAAACTGACTTAAAAAAATTCCTGATGACCATATGACTCCAAGGGGGGGGGGCAGTTTCTTCTAGATTGAGTTATAATTAAAATTATTTTAAAAAACACAATTACCAAGACAAATATATTTAAAATTGTGATGAACTAAATAGGATTAAATAAATACCAATTACTAGAAATTAATTTCTTAATAAGATGGATAGAATTGACATTTTCCCCCCATTTATATCATGTATTGCATGGGTAACTATTACTTACTTCTAAAAGGAAATGGTCCCAGCATCGATTTTCTTTTACTTTTTTTTAGTTTGTTTTGTTTCTATTATAACTGTGGGTATTTTGCTCATGTAAATAAACAGATGAAAATGGAAGAAATCCCTTCTATTATAGCAATGTCATTCACTTCTTCAAACTCCTTAGTTATATGTCAAAAGTCAGTGATCTTTCATCAAAAGTTATTTTAATCATATATTGGCTGACAACTCAATTAGGCCCTTCTGCAACTTTGTTTAAAGGAGAGAATTGTAAACCACCTGACTTGCCAATGGATTTGTTACCCAGCCATCAGAGCCATTTTATCTGTCAATACTACAACCAACCAACCAACCAATCAAACAAATCGTCTTTATCTCTTTTTTTTTTGTATCCTCAAAGCAGAGAGTCCATATACATAGAACATCCTCATATAACCCTAAGGATAGGCACACTCCAATTTAAAGTCTACTACACAGCAGCATGATGGCCATTTCTATCACATTTAATTATGTTCCATTTTCCTAAAAGTATACAAGTAAAAATAGAGCACATCATAAATATAAACCAAATAACTTTAAGTGAAATAAATCCTCTAAGGATTTTTCTTTTTATTGTCACTAAACACATTCACACACACTCTTACACACACACCTCTCTTAATGATTCAAATCTCTATGGCAATCTAATTAGTTTTCATACAAATTTTTCAGAAATCTACCAAAGAATGCCAGGATTTGTTTTATTTTCCTCAACAATATTGTATTAACCAAACAAGGCAAAGCATTATTAGTAATACTCATTAATCCATTCATTTTTAATTTCTGGAAAACAACCAGAAGATTTATGTCCTTAGTTGGGTTCTAAGAAATAGAAAATTGGCTCAAACATAAACATTTCCTGGCTACAGACACTGTTTCTTAAAGAGTTACAGGGAATTGAGAAAGCAGCCAAGTACGTAAAGCAAGTGTTGAGCAGTTTTCTAGCTTTAGGAGGCTACAAGCTGAGGCTTTCCTTGTTCTGTGTTAAGTCCATGGAACTTTCACAACCAGCTACATTCAACGTAGCCAAGCCTACCACCAAGCTATTCTTGGTTTCTTGTATCAAAAATACAAACTCCAAAACTCCCCAAAAATATGTCCATTTTTATTTGTTGAATGTAGCTCCTTTAGGAAGGTTTAAATACATATATATTTTTTAACTTTATTTTTGTCATGAGATTAAGCTGTATGAGAATTTTTATTAAGAATGAAAAGGAAAGAAATAACTAATAAGAGTGTGTATAGTCTTTGCCAGACACCATAATCATAATGAAAAGTTTATATTTTAAATTCATGAATTAATATCTTTCTATGCTTTCAGTCCCCCTACTTTCCATGTAGGAATTAAAGTAAGGCTTATACACCATATCAAATAAAAAGTGATGCTCACTGATGAAGCAAAGTACTGATAGTTTTCTCATTCCTTGCTTTATTATTTTTTTAATGTTTTTTATTTATTCCTGAGAGAAAGAAAGAGACAGTGTGAGCAGGGGAGGGTCAGAAAGAGAGGGAGATACAGAATCTGAAGCAGGCTCCAGGCTCTGAGCTAGCCATCGACACAGAGCCTGACGTGGGGCTTGAACCCACAAACCATGTGATCATGACCTGAGCTGAAGTCGGACGCTTAACCGACTGAGCCACCCAGGCACCCCTCATTCCTTGCTTTAAAGTCAGCTTAATATATGACCCAGTTCACTCACTCATTTTTTTTAAATGTTTATTTATTTTGAGTGTGTGAGAGAAAGAGAGAGAGTGGGGGAGGGGCAAAGAGAAAGAGGGAGAGAGAATCCCAAGCAGGTTCTGTGCTGTCAGCGCAAAGCCTGATACGGAGCTCGATCTCACAAACGGTGAAATCATGAACCTAAGCCAAAATCAAGGGCCCGATGCTTAACCCACAGAACTATCCAGGCACCCCTACTCACTCTTCTTAAATAAGGGGGTAGGCAGCCTTCTAAGGTGATACTGAATGACCCACACCCTTGTATGGTCACCTCTATCTTTGGTATGAGAGACACCTGTGAATAGACGACTCACCATCCTGTAACTAGGTTATTTGGTACCATTAGCTTTAAGAAAACATGAGTTATGAGGCGTCTGCCTGGCTAGGTCAATTAAGCGTCCAGCTTGGGCTCAGGTCATGATCTCACAGTTCACAAGTTCAAGCCCCACATCAGGGTCTACACTAACAGTGTGGAGCCTGCTTGGGATTTTCTCTCCCTCTCTGTCCCTCCCCCACTAGTGCTCTCTATCTCAAAATAAATAAAACTGAAAAGTATATACATTAAAAAAGGAAAGCATAGGTCTCATCAGTGGGTGTACCCAAACACATGAGCCCCTTAACTCTAGATGGAGACCTCAGAGGAAAAAGAGAAAGAGATCTGAGTAAGAGAAAAATTCACTGTCACTGGCTGTGACAATAGAGGGGGCCACTGGACAATGAATGCAGATTGTCTCTAAAATAATGAAAAGGGAGAAAGAAACTCTTCAGACCTCTATTTGCCAGAAACTGGACCCTGCCACAAGCATGTGAGCTTGGAAAAGGATCTGACTTCTGATGATAATGCAGCCCAGCTGATCCCATTTTTACCTTTGTGAGACTGAGTCAAAAAATCAGCCTCGTCAGCCTGATCTTCTTACCTACAGAACTGAGCTAATGAACAGGTGTTTTAAAGCACTGGTGGTTTGCAAACCTGCCATACACAGAGGGCAAGGAGAGACTAAAGAAAAAGACAGAACACTCTAGACTAGCAGATGGCAGGTTTAATGGCAAGAAAACTTCCATATGAGGCTTGTCTTGGGCAGCTACAAGATGAGTAGATTTCTATGTCTGCCTGCCAGAATCTTAAAAATCAATACAGAAGCCTTGACTGGGTTCAGGTGCATATGTGTTACAGATGGGCTCAACAGCGTGTTACTCTTTCAAGTCTATATCCCTCGAATAGCTCCTATGGTGGGAACCATGAGCAGAATGTACATTCCAAGGTCAGGAGAGAGGGGAAAGAGTGCCTCCAGTGTCCGGGTCTCAGCTCCAGGGTCAACTGGAAGTCAGGCATTCTTGATGACCACCTCCAACAGGCACTAAGTTTGTGGTAACTTGTTATACAGTGAAAGAAAACCAATATATATGCATTCCAGAAACAGATCGTTAGGAACATCTGAACATCTTCAAAAGCCAAAAAGGGTAACATCCTTCCCTCTACCTGTCCAAAATAATATGTACTTTGTCTATTTACTACTGTTTTTGGCCTCATTACTGTGATGATAGAAACCAAGAACTGAAGCTATAATACATTTGACAAATGGGATATAAAAGAGCATGATTCTCTACTTCTCTTCTTTATTCTATTTATTGAGCTTCTCAACAATAAGTGAACTACTCTATGCACCGTGCTTATACATGCATTCTCATTTAACTACCACGACTTGGAATGAAGTACAGTCTCGTTTCACAGATGAGAAAACTGAGAGTCCTAGAAAATTATCTTTAACACATTTAATGTTATTGTAGGAAAGGAAAATCCTTATCTCTACCATTCAAGGTCTTCCAGGTGGACTAAGAATTAAATTTAGATGAGACAGATAAATAGAAGGAAAAAAAAACAGTTTTATTACCTGTACATAACGGCCCACCAATAATGAAACTGACACCTAAAGACATGACCTAGGCACACAGTTTGTATACATTTTAAATAGACAATAAATGTATGAGGAATTCACAGGATACAGGAAAACGATGTTTGGAAGCTTTAATTAGCTGGAATTCTAGGTCAAATTTTGGCTGAGGTAATGATTAGAAAAAAGTAACAAGGCTTGTTTGTACAGCTCTCTCAGCTTTAAAATCCCTATTTCTGGTGACAGGACATCTTTTTACTTAATACAGTGAAGGTATTTTTCATAGGGAAAATTTGTTTCCTGCTTTTAGGGGGACAGAGGAGGGTCTGAGGGTCCTTGCATTGGCTGTTTAAGTAACTTTTATTTAAAATAATCTTTATGGCAAAGTGGCACATTTGGGGGGCACCCTGCCCTAGACTCCTACATTATCTTAACCTTAAATCTCTCATATTTTATAGCTAAAGTGTATCTCCAGCAAACACTCCATATTCACTCAGCATACATCACCTTCCAAATGGCCACATCCCAAACAACCTCACTCCCCAGCCTGTCAGTGAAGTTTGAGACCCTTCATTATAAGTCCTTAACTCACTCAGTTCTTTAGACTTACTCATTTGAATGATGCTATCCCCAGTTAGATGCTAGGTAAACTCTGTTTATACACTGAAGGCGTTAATAGGCTAAACTTTCCTAGAACAGTGATTTTCCAGTCTCAATTGCCCATAAAAATCACCTGGGAGGAT
This sequence comes from Crocuta crocuta, assembly GCF_008692635.1. Classification (NCBI taxonomy): domain Eukaryota; kingdom Metazoa; phylum Chordata; class Mammalia; order Carnivora; family Hyaenidae; genus Crocuta; species Crocuta crocuta. The sequence goes on along the minus strand of NW_027527393.1, from coordinate 1,264,495 downwards.
TAAAAACATCTGTTGCCTGGGTCCCAAAGCCAGAGATAATGATTTAATTGACCTGAAGTGGGCCTGAGCATCTTTTTTTTTTTTTTTAAATCTCTCTTGGTGATTCTAATATAAAGCCAAGGTTTAAAGCCACTGATCTAGAGTTGGCTTATACCTTTGTTAGGGATTACAGAAAATGTAACTGGACTGGGAACAATGCGGAGAAAACTAATATAGAATCTGGCATCCTGCTTTTGCCTCAAGATACCTACCTGGACACCCGAGGCCTTAAAAGAATCACTGAAAGGAAGGTCAGCTAAATGTTTCACAGCTATGTTGATACAAATAGTCTTGTGAGTCTTTCTACAATAGGAGCCCAATTTTAAAAGATTTGCACAGTTTCTTTATTTAATGTTTCTATTTAAGTCTATTACAAGTATCTTCATTCTTCTAAAATCACTGTATTCCTGTCCTCCAATTTACCTTAACATATAATATTATCCTTGGTTTCAGATTTCAGCTTAATTGTTGGCAACTTCTTTTGTTTTTTCTTATTTTTCTGTATCCTATTTAAAGTGTCTCATTATTTTTTCTTTGTGAAAAAAACTTTAGCTAATTTCTAATTATTTATGCTTTAATAAGAACAATTTCATTAACAAAAACAGAAATGTATAAGATAGAAAATAAATTTGCATGTAGAATGCCAACCCCAAAGGTAAACCTCTCTTACATTCTACAATCCACTTGCACCTAACTTTTTCACTTCCTTCAATACATTAAATCACTCTGGGTTACAGTCTTTCTTAGATATTATTCCCTTGGCCTTAAATAATTTTTCCCTGCTTAATTCTCCCTTCCCTTTCTGGTTTCAGTTAAACATCAGTTTTTTTAAGAATGTCTTCCCAGATATCTGAACTAGTAGTTTCCCTCCCACATGCAACCCTTGCAACCTCAATTAAAACCAAACATACCATAACCCATCACAGCCCATTTTTAATAACTCTTCCATAGATCTCTTTGTCACTATGTTGCATAGTGCATAACTGGCGCTCACAATACATTTCCTGAGTGAAAGAATACTAACGGCATGCTGTACATCGTGTATCTTTCCAAACTCTGAAAGCACACAAATGTATTTATAAGTGGGACTGCACCCATATATGTAGTTTATTTTCATTTAACAGGATGTCATGAACTTTTCCAGGTCATTATATATAAGTCTAACTCATACTTTAACTTTATAGAATTCCATGTTTTTGTTTGCTTGTACTCTACTATATTCACTCATTAGCTTGTAATATTTTATCAGTGGAACTTATGGTCCGATCAAGCTCTTTGTACATAATTTTGGTCACCTGTACATTTATTTACTTAGAGTCCTTCAGGTGGGATCACTGAGTCCAAAAAATAGAATCACTTTAATTTTAATTTTGACATGTTTCTCCAGAAATTTTCTTTCCAATTTATATCTGCATCAATAGTGTCATTTTAATTTTTAAATATTTTCATTTTATTTATTAAATGTTAAATCTTATCATTTTTTTTATTTATTGTTATAAAAAGCCATTTATATTATCTTAATCAATGCATGTATCAACTGCTATGAATCATTCAGTAAGGACCAAACTGATTCATTTAAAGAACTGTGAGAACTGAATAGTGCAGATTAGCTCGTAGGTCAATATTTTAAATCTTATCTCACCTATCAAATTCATGAGATAACTGAATTGTAGTAACAGCTTTCCTGAGCATTTACATCACTTTACCCAAACCTCACCCAGTAAAAAAAACCTCACAGAATCTAAAATTAATGTTCCTGCGTAGGAGGCAAACAGTTTCGGATGTACATGTACAAATTAAAAATAAGATGTTAGATCTAATATCACTTTTTCTTTTTGATATTTCAGTGTGGATCAGTGCTACATTTTAGAATCTTATGTAAGATATGAATTATATTTATATATATATTGAAGTTATGAATAGCATACCATTTCACACATTTTCCAAAGAGTTAAAAATCCATAGCAGTATATGTAAAAATCTGAGTATAGGGAACTAAAGAATTAATAGGAGTAACAGTAATTATCAAAATCACAATCATAATCAACCTAAACCTTGAAGCATGGAGTCTCTGACAAAATATTCGTTCACCCTTACTTCTTACTACTGACAAGATTACAAAAAAAATCATCAAGAATTGCATTAAATTTATTGAATTTTAATTTATAGTAGAATACCCTAACAATATTGGGAATAGAAAATATATCCTCAACTGTTTACCCTAATTTGGTTAAGGATGTGAAGTACCAAGTGACATTTAGGGTGCAGCAAATACCATGAATATCTGCTTATTAGACAAGAAATAAGTTGTGGGGAAATAGGGAGTATCAGAATATACTTGGTAGTCCAAACATCCACTTTAGGGGTTAAGAAGTTATGAAGAGTGAAATGGAAAATGTCAACAGATGTTATAGCGCTTATGACACTAGCTGTGGTTAGAAAGAAGCCAAGTGTTTGTGTCTCATATGCATCTGCAGAGTTACAGACTTGTATGGTTGGAAGGACACTGTATTCCATTTGGTTCAAGATTGCTAATAATCTCTCATCAGAGTTCCATCTAACATGCCTGGCTCAAGGCCATCTGGCCAAGTCAGGTTTCTTCATAGTACTAGGAAGAGTAGGGCTCATCAGGGAACCGTTCATTGTACACAGTCACAGTAATGTCAGGAAATTCTTTCAGCTCTTTGCTGGACATCTCAATAAGAAAGTCCCACAGGTATTTTCAAATCAATCTGTCCAAATTCAAAGTGATTTTATTCCCCACTGCAAAACTCTTTCTTTTCCTAAAATGTTCCCTGTCATAATTGGCATCCCTACTACTTCACCAATCTAGACCTTCTGACATTACCTTAGATCCATTCCCTTCCCTACTCCCACAGTCTGGCACAGAGCAGGCACTGAGTAACAATACATACATGAAAATTTTTTAAAGGAAAGGAATAAAGGCAAGAATGGGGGGCGTAAAAGGGAGAATGAGACAGAGGGAGTTTCTTTCAAATTTGGAGTTAAACTGTTTCTATTGCATTTCCACACTGATGACCCTTGGTCAGGCACTTCCATTTCTTTATTGAATTATTGCAGTAGCTTTCCAACTTGTCTCTTGCCACTTGTCCACCATTGTCTTATCTCTCAAAATTCTTATCTTGCTATTAAATTTATCATTCTTGTATAGTACCTTTCTTTTATAGTAATGGTCACCTCTGGTTTAAAAATATTTTTAATGGGTTCCACTATCTATAAATCATATTCAAATTCTGTACCTTAACATGGGCTCTTAAAATCCTATTCTTAGTATACTTTTATATCTTATAGCAGTCCCAAACCCAGTTCTCTTTCTACTCCCATCAACACGAAGGTCACATAGAGTCACAGGGACATGGAATTGGCATCCTTGCCACCTTTCTTCATGCTCTATTCACAAATTGAAACATCATAACCTGATCCCTTCTCATCTAAAACCTGTATCGTTAAATCTCTAACATTCAACCTAAAAGTCACCTCTATAAATCCTTCTCTGACACTTTCAGAATCAAGAAACCCTAGCCTCTTTGTATATCTATAGAATTTTAAATCTATCATAGTATTCACAGTCCGAAAGTAACAAATATAACATTAGTGCAAACGTAATTTTATAGCCCAGGAATCCCTAAAGTGACCACTCTGCTGAGCTTGACATAGGTACGGCTCTTCTACATCTTTGTGTCTCCAGCACCCAAATCGGAGCCAACAACAGCTCTGCACATGTCAGGCTATGTGGCAGGCAGTAATCTGAAAATTTTTCTAGCAAAAAAAAATTTGGTCACATGGCAATAACATTTTTGATAGATCAACTTAAGGAAAATATTTCAAGCTTATCAAAAGGACAGTTTTAATATGACCTTTAAAAGATCAGTGTAGTGCTCCAGTGCCCCTTATATTTCTAATCAGCACCCCGAGATCATCCTGATAATGACCAACTTCAATAGATACTAACCTAGTAAGACATACTGATAGACTGCCAAGACATCCCTTCTCCCTTTCTTCTGCTATACCTGCTTGGTCTATTTCTTTCTCCCCCTGTCCTGTCTCCTTCTCTCTATTATTCTTTATTTTCCTTCCCTCCCTCCTTCTCTCCCTCTCCATCCCATCTCCCCACATATATACATTTCAGGAAAACTATAGTGCTTTGGACTTAACCCTCTTCATCTGGTTCCATGCTCATCCATCACCCAGTGTTCTTTTATCAATAAAGTAGATCTAGACAGTATTTCAGCCTCCTGTGACTTTAGTCCTTCTGCAATTAGAGGAAAAACCAGTTACATTCTATAAAAGAAGTATATTATGAGCTAAAACACACAGGCTGTACAGCATAATACACTTGTTCTCCAACCCTGAGAATATTAAACTTGATTTCCATATTGATGGAGTCAAAGTAACTGAGACCAGAGTGGCCAGTAAGAAGGTCTGCATTTCCCTAAGACCCCATGCTAAGCCAGAATTCAGCATTGTGGGGCATGCAGAGCAACATGAGACCACCTGGAAAATACTTTGTTTCTCTTGGTTAGAAAGGATCTCTAAATGATCAGAACTATGCTGGTCTAGCCATAATGCCCACTACTAGATGACATCATTCTTTACCACTGTCTACGTAAGCTTTTTAAACTGTCTACATAAGTTAAAAACTTTGCATACATATTATCAGACTCATATGATAAAAGGGTTCTTCACCATTAAAGACTGAACCAGGGGTGCCTGGGTGGCTCAGTTGGTTAAGCGTCAGACTTCAGCTCAGGTCATGATCTCACAGCTCATGAGTTTGAGCCCCACATCGGGCTCTGTGCTGACAGCTCAGAGCCTGAGCCTGCTTCGGATTCTGTATCTCTGTCTGTCTGTCTCTCTCTCTCTCAAAAATAAACATTAAAAAATCATAAAATAAAACAATGAACCCTGTTCACTTAACATCCACTGCTTTTATGAACAGAGATATGAAGGAAAGGATAAGCAGACCAAAAAAATAAAAATATAAATATAAAGAAGCATAGAACACCCCACTTCATCACAGGATCTGTCTTTTATTTCATTCTTCTTGGATCCTGATTCAGCATGATGAACGTCCACTAAGGAATCAGAAGTTCTATAGAGAATGAGAATCCCCAAAGTATCACAGAAATAAACAGAACCAACTTGACCATTTAAAAGCCTTTCCTTCTTAGAGATGATGTTCGTTTTAGTATTCAAATCTTGTTTGGAAGTTAACTCTGCTGCCTGGGAATTGCAGAATGCTGTCTGTTTTGAAATTCTAACATGGCATTACTCTTGGGCATTAGTGACAGGGTATAAACTGCTGGCATTTACAGAATACTTAGCAGTGGTACCAGTAAATCAAGATGACGTTTCCGCAATGCTTAGGTTTTAAACCTCTACCTTGCTCACCCTCTGTCCCAGCCATTAGTGATGTATAATTGAAATCTTAATTCTCACTGACTTTGGCAGAGTCAAAGCCACTTCAAAAAACAATAATGCTATCTGACACGCATGACCTTTTTGATTAAAATAACTTGTCACTTTTACAAAACTGCCCCTTCCATATCTCATTACCAGCTTCACAGCCTCCAATCTTCAAAAAAGACATTTATTTCAGGAGATGCCTAGAAAATCTTCTTTATTTTTGGAGGTGTTACTAGAATAATAAAGTATTTATCAATTAGCAAGAAGTATTCCAGCCTCTATAATAAAACACATTAAAAACTTAATAGCAATTATCAAAGATCTCCAAAAATACAAAAAGCTTATAAGAATATCAAATTCAAACATGTTCCCATTTTATTAAGAGCTCTGTGAATATGTAAATGTTCCCAAAACTAGTAGACCAATCACTTTCTAATACCTACATCATAATGTTGGCTAACAATTCTGTAGATAGTTGCAGGAGATAATTGGATGACATTTCAGTTATAGATAGAGAGAAAATAAAAACATAAAAACAACTAGCTATTTCTGCTCACATTTCATTGTCTTGTCTCCATTAACCATTCAAACCAGGGTAACTGAGAAAACTCATTGCATAAAATATCTCTGGATAAACTGAACTTTACAAAAGGCACGGGGCAATAAGAACCATAACTTGATCCACATTATAGATAAAGAGCAAGAGTGTACTGCTATGGAACTTGATTTTTTAATAATTTATATTTGGTCCTAGCCAAGTAAGCAGACTTTCTCACATGGAAACCAAAGAGGTAGCTAGAGAGATGATTCTCTGGAATACTGAATGACATAAATTGCTACACGGGCAGAGGTTCAGGGTTCTGATATCATTTTCTGATATTATATCATGTCTATAAGAGGAAAAGATCTGCAAAGGTCTCAGAATACTGGTGATGCCCAACAAATCTCAAGGCCAGTCCTGTAGCATGGCAGATTATTTAGGTCAGAAATATGTTTGTGCCCATACACGCACACACACCCCTCACACATACTGTCCTGAAAGACTGGAGCTCAGTCAGTTAATAATGTCATCACCTTGCCAGCACCTTCAAAAAATAGTTTTTAATTATAGTTTTCTAATGACAAGATTTTAAATTTGAATATAATACTTTTTTTAAAAAATGCATAAGCTTTTCTGAACTTTTCAGTTCAAAACTGATGTTTGATCCTTCTTTTAAAAAAGAGAAGGAAGAAGACAGAGACTATTACAGAACATTTTACCTAGTAATATTAAGCAACAATCACAAACATGATTGCTCAGAAAGTATGCTTGGAAGTGATAATTATATCTGTTTCATAATGGTTTATATCTTCTAAGGAAGGGGCAGAGTTTGGTCCATATTCAATGGACCTGCTTAAATGCGATGATTCTCCATACCTATAAGATAAAGTCCTAGCAAGTTACATATGCATGCTCTGTCATAAAGTTTAGAAAATAAAAATGTGGGGCACCTGGGTGGCCCAGTCGGTTAAGCGTCTGACTTCGGCTCAGGTCATGATCTCACGGTTCGTGGGTTCGAGCCCTGCATCAGGCTCTGTGCTGACTGCCAGCTTAGAGTCTGAAGCCTGTTTCAGATTCTGTCTTCCTCTCTCTCTGACCCTCCCCTGCTCAGGTTCTCTCTCTCTCTCTCTCTCAGAAATACATTTAAAAAAAATAAAAAAATTAAAAAAATAAAAATGTGTCTTTTTGATTGTGAAGGTAGTCAGTCTATTGTTATTTAACCAGGAAGCTAATTGCACTGATAAATATTGAACTCTTGAATTTATTGACAATATACTCTGCCCTGTAGAAACAACTCAATCAATTAAGAACAAGCCTTAATAATGTGTACGTGTATGTGTAATACATGTTTACTCACTCATACACAAACATATGCATATTTGAACTTTAGAAATTAAAAACCAAACAGAAAAAAATCCCTCAGTGTTACTTTTTGTTTTGCTTTTAATTAAGTTGTTCAATAATGCATTCATTTTCTGGGAGACTATGATAATGACAAGTCATATATTCAACATTGTGTATCAACATTGGTGGTGAAGACTATCATTCACTGTTTCGATGCTTGAATTTGCATTGATATCATATTAATAATTGATAACAGGCTATGCTCTATTTACATTTTGCCCCAAAGTAGGAAGTTTAATTGACAACTCTAAAGTGATTTAAAGTTGCAAATTTCAATGCCTTCACAGACTCATAATTCCAGACAGAAACTGGTTCGCATTCTAGTAACTTGTTTAATGTCTACTTTAACGGCCAATGGAAAACAAATTATTTGGAGTCCAGCAGACCTCTGGGACTCCTCATCTCATTGATCTAAATAGAATGTGAGAAAACCAGCACAGTCCAATTGCAATTGAAAAATTCAAGATCATATGTGGTATGTATTTAATGTAAACAAACAAAAACACATGATCCTAAGAGGCAAGCATTTTAAAGAAATGTATAGTGACAATATAAGTAAAGGGAAGAGTTACTTTTTAATAATATGAAAAGAAATGAAAAATATTAGTAGTGAAGCATAGCATTTTAATACTTTAAATTGGCACATATATTTATATATTTGCTTACCATGTTCATCTAGTATTTCATATTCCTCTTCAAGATATATGAGCTACACTCTTTAAAATTTCCATACAACATACTGTCTCCATCTGTGAAATTTGAGGGTTCAAATATATTCAAACATGAATATATGCTTTCATCCAATGGGAGTTAATATAAAAGGACATCAAATGAATCAAATCTTTAATAGAAATATTAGTGATGCAATACTGTTTCTATGTAAAGATGTATATTCTGAATTTAGGAAAAATATCTACATAACCCATTTTCATTCCTGCTCCAACTGCCCAAGAATGTCTAAAGTTCAAACATCACCAGGATTATACAAGAAAGACTCTCTGGCGTTCATTAAATTAACTGCTGGAAAAGGGGCTTTGGAGAAGATATAGGTAATTAGCAAGGAAATTCATCTTACATGTTAGTTAGCATATTTTTTTTCTAAATGAGATATATCTCACAAGTCTACAACTGAGTTATATAGCCTTCCTCTCAATAAGGAGAATCATTTGATTAAAATGAAACCATCATATATACAATCCTTATAAGCCTGCACTAGTTTTATCTCTTTTCTATTTTTAAACCACTAATGGAAGGCTGACTGTCTTGATTTTAAGTCAATATTAATGATAATGTTAAAACATATTTATGAATGGAATATTAATATTCTGGATCCACAGCTCTTTTTTGATTGTTCTAAGCTGAAGAAAGACCAAAATGGGCATTGGATAGAGGAGAGTGAACATCACCACTGTCCTTACCACTTTCTTATCCATTCTTCTAAATCCTTAGAAATTGAAATGTTCAAGCAATGACACTGAAAAAAATCAAAACTTTATATTCTTGATGCTTTGATTTTTAATTCATTCTTCTTACAGAAAATTCAACTTTTAATGCAGCTACATATGAAGGTAGGCCATCCTAATTCTTGCCATTTGTGTATATATGGTGACTGATAATGAATTTTAGATGTCGACTTGTAAAGTATTTTTTGATGAGCTTAACATTTAAATCAGTGAACTTTGGGAAGTACAGATTGTTCTCCAGAATGTGAGCAGGCCTCATCCAATCAGTTTAAGACCTGATAAAATGAAAAGACTGGCTTCTCCAGCAACAGGGAATTCTCTTGCAAAACTGCCTGTAGACCATCACTGCAGCATGGGCTATCCAAGGTCTGCAGCCTGTCAGTCCACACTGCAGGTTTCGAACCCACCAGCCCCAATAATCATGTGAGCCAATTCTTTATAATGAACCTCTTTCCATATATATTTATATATACATTCTATCGCCTCTGTTTCTCTGGAGAAACCTAATAAATAGTGTATACTAGCACAAAAACAGACACATAGGTCAATGCGACAGAATAGAGAACCCAGGAATGGACCCACAAACATATGACCAACTAATCTTTGACAAAGCAGGAAAGACTATCCACTGGGGGATGGGGGAGCAGGAAAGACAGTCTCTTCGTCAAATGGTGTTGGGAAAACTGGACAGGGAAATGCAGAAAAACTAACGAAGGCCATTTTCTTACACTATACACAAAAATAAACTCAAAATGGATGAAAGATCTAAACATAAGACAGGAAGCCATCAAAATCCTAGAGGAGAAAACAGGCAACAAACTTTGACCTCAGCCGCAGCCACCTCTTGCTTGACATATCTCTGGTGGCAAAGAAAACAAAACCAAAATTAACTATTGAGACCTCATCAATATAAAAATCTTCTGCACAGAGAAGGAAACAATCAGCAATACTAAAAGGCAACCAATGATATGGAAGAAGATACTTGCAAATGACATATCGGGTAACTGGTTAGTATCTAAAATCTATAAAGAACTTATCAAGCTTGACAAATAATCCAATGAAGAAATGGACAAAAGACATAAATAGACACTTTTCCAAAGAAGACATCCAGATGGCTAACAGACACATTAAAAAATGTTCAACATCACTCATCATCAGATAAGTACAAATAAAAAACCACAATGAGATACCACCTCACACCTGTCAGAGTGACTAAAATTAACAACTCAGGCAACAACAGATGTTGGTGAGGATGTGGAGAAAGAGGAACCCTTTTGCACTGCTGGTGGGTATGCAAACTGGTACAGCCACTCTGGAAAACAGTATAGAGATTCCTTAAAAAATTAAAAATAGAACTACCCTATGTCCCAGCAATTGACTACTAGGTATTTATCCTAAGGATACAGGTATACTGTTGCAAAGCATCCCAATACACCCCAATGTTTATAGCAGCACTATAGACAATAGACAAAGTATGGAAAAAGCCCAAATGTCCATCGACTGATGAATGGATAAAGGAGATGTGGTATATGTATACAATGGAATATTACTCAGCAATCAAAAATAATGAAATCTCACCATTTGCAACAATGTGGGTGGAAATAGAGTGTATTATACTAAGCAAAATAAGTCATTCAGAGAAAGAAAGATATCATGATCTCACTCACTCACATATGGAATTTAAGAAACAAAGCAGATGAACATAGGGGAAGAGAAGCAAAAATAAGATAAAAACAGAGAGAGAGACAAATAATAAGAAACTCTTAAACACAGAGAACAAGCTAAGAGTTGCTGGCGGGGTGTTAGGCAGGGGGATGGGCTAAATGGATGATGGGCATTAAGGACGGTACTTGCTGGGATAAGCGCTGGGTGTTATATGTAAGTGACAAATCACTAAACTCTATTCCTGAAATTATTATTACACTATATGTTAACTCACTTCGATTTAAATTTTAAAATAATTTTAAAAATAGTATATAGACCAGTAACTTTTCTAATAACTTTCTATAAAATGATATTTTTATCCATAATTAAGTTACAGTGCTTCAGAAAGCTCTCTCAGTATATAAAAATATTCATTTACAGTTTCTTACCCACATGGAAATGGGAAAGTGCCATACTGGTTTTTTTTTATTCAGGTGGAAAAAAAGGAAACATAAATGAGTAATGGGTTCCCTGAGCATTTATATTCCCTTTAAAAATGTATTATAATATTTCTTCAAAACCCAGTTTATTTATCACTTGTCATTTATTAAAAGTGCATTAATTTATTTTATTTTATCTGTTTAACCTTATAGAAAAAAATATCTAAGGAGTAGTCCAATGTTTTTCCTATTACTTGGAATGGGGTTTTGGCAAGTTAGGTTAATAACTTTGTTTTCTGCTTCCATTTGTAAGGTTTTTCTCTCCCTTCCTCTTAGTAACTAAACATAAGCTAAAGTGAGGAAAGAAATGGACTCATATCCAGAAATTTATTTCTTTAATGATGGGTAATTGCAGAAGTCAAGAACACCAACATTTCATTACTATAAGCAGGACATGTGTTTTACCTTTTCTTACCTCCTGCAGGACACATTCTGAGGAGCAAGACAATGTTAAAAACAAGTATGCAGGCAATACACTTAGTCTTCTCTAAGTTGTATTAGAATCATTTTAGAATATAGGAGATAAGTTTATAACATCAAGTGCTTTTCGAGGGTCCCCACTGACATGCTCCAACTCAACTGAAAAATCTTAGCTGAGTTGGCTGACCTTTCCCTGAAAGAACTGATTATTCTAAAAAGCATAGTATTCAATTCAATGGCCAACCATTTGCCTACACAAGCAGAAAACTCCCAAACCAATGTGCCAGTAGTCTTTATGTTTTGACATTGGGTTTTTGTCTCCTGTTATTCACAGAATCTGATACTTGTGTGTGTAATCTACAGTCTCCATTGAAGATTTTAGAAGCTCTATCAAAGCCACTAAAAGAACATGCTTGGAAGAACCATGTTAATTCTTATTTGAATGAATGCAGTCATTTCCCCTTGAATATACACAGTTTAATCTAAAGGAAGAAGAAACACAGCAAGAAGCAATAAAGCCTACTGCTATCCTTACTTCAAAGTTTCATCCAAAAAAGACCTTATTTCTTGATTTTTTCTCATCTTTAAGGGAAAATATTTTTCTTTTTAGAAGAATTACAGATTCACTAATTTTGGAAGTTAAAGTGGCACTCACCTCAGGCAACTGTATACCATCCAAACCATTTTTTGTGCACCTTGTAAGGCTTCATAACATACTATTCAATAGCCTTCCTTTATTAGGATGCTCTCATTCTGATCTAATAAAATTCTCTATAGATGAGTGTATAAGTATTACAGATTCATTTTCATCATTTATAGGAAAGCACTTCTACTTTCATTTTTCTTTCTTTTTTCTTACCAAAAGTTTTTATGTATTTGAGGCACAGTATCAAAACTTTCCATGGAATTTTTTCCTTCCTAACTTGATTTTTAGAATAAATCTCTTTCCTTTAAAAAAAATTCAGGTTTTGTGGACCTCTCTTTCTAAAATAGTTTTCCTTTATTGTTAGGGCTCTGACTCTATCACAACATATAGATCTAGAAGGAAAGTTCTATCCTTTAACAATTCTTCAAGTACTTCTGGCTAAGAAGCTAACAGAACAGCTGGATTCATAAACATGGTGAAAGAGCTCCTAGTGTTCTGTGAATAAAAACTGAATCTGGTTTTATGAATAGACAGAAACCCAGGAAGTAAATTACAGTCTTGCTATGGTGATAATCTCTGATCTTTACCCTTGAATGTGATGTCCAGGAATCTTCAACTTGAATCATCAGTTGGTAACCAGTAACCTTCCTCTCTTATAAAGACAGCCAGGGACTGCTCCAGACACAATAAAGATGTAAGCCATATGTGTATATGTGTATATGTATATATATATATGGCTCAATGCCTTCCCTTCTGCTGTTACAGTCTTCTTCCCTCTCTCCTGGTATCTTCTCCCATTTCTTTCCCTCCTCAAATTCACTTCACTTCTCAAATCCTAGCCTGCCTTTCATTCTTTCAGGAATATTTTGTTTAACTTGGGTGTTTCTGACTACCAGTGCTAAGCTGTTAGCTTTCTGGGGTATGTATAGTTTAACCATGTGCATGCAGAGATAGAAAACAGTAAGTTCTGATGGTAGAATGAGATCTCATGGTTTCCAGCAGGAGTGATTTATTTGAGAGAAAATAGCCCTCTGATCAGGTTACAGCACAGAGAAGACTGCTTAGAAATGAAGCCAGAGCTTTCCTGGATCAATTTTTTAAATGTTAGATTTTTCAAACAGACAATAAATGTTTTGGTATCTGGGGAGCAAATAAAAATCTGGCAGCAAATATATGTTATAAAATATACTGATCTCTAATTTTGATAGTAGTAAACCCCTGGTTTGATTATTAATATTCATTTTATAGATACTATGTGCTTACTATGCATCAGGCATTATTCTAGGCACTAAATTTGAATTCTGTCATCTATGTAGACCTCCCAACAACCATGTTGATAAGTTGTTGATGTTGTTGATATGATGGGCCAAAATCTACAATCCTTTGCTCTGTAGCAGAGAAGAGGACCTATATCTCGAAATCAAAGAGTAAACGGTGTAGTTCTAAGTAGGAAAAATACTATAAGCTTATAAAAATGTTTGTGGGTTTTAACATTCATGGATATTTTCTGAGTATGAACAAAGTTGTACAAATATTAGTGGGTCAAGGGAGTTTACTCCAAGCTAATACTGTGCTCTTATATCTTACAGAGTCTTCTACAACATCCAAAGAATCCCACTACTCAATTATGTATTTTTTTCACTCTTCTGATAATATCCATGTTTCAGACACTGGGATAAGTGGCAGTACTCTCAGTTACTCAGATGCTAACCCTTAGTTTCAACTGCCAATTTTCACAGTAAATTAAGACCTCTTCATTTTGCAATTAACCTTCCACTATGCTATTTTTCACAAGAACCCCTTGAGTTCTGTGATGACCTCAAATCAAAGACATAAAAATTCATATTGATCAAATCTGGATAATAATGTGTATTCATTGCCCAGACTGTTCCAGAATACGATTAACTTTTAAAGCTCCTCTTTCATGACTTTTCAGGAATATATCAACTTTCAACCATATTAATCTTCATATACAAGAGCTAAACTTTCACGTGGAAAATGGACATATAACCTATTTCAATCTCATTGTATTTCACTTGTCCAGGGGAGAGGAAACAACTGATTACAAAATCCTTCCAATCCTCCCATCACCAGACAACACTGTGTGTCCAATGACTGCATAATGTAGATGTGACATGTGCTTCTCTTTTCCTAAGAGAGAAAATCTTACCATAGTACTTCAGGAATATCAGCCTAAAATGTCAAATATGTAAGGACCAAACCACAGGTTTCCATCCAAACTACACAAAAAGATAAACTAGAAAGCAGTTATCTGCTTACCACCTCAACTGGACAGGAGTACTTCCACAAGAGGCACGGTGTGTGCAGTAAGAAAAAGCCAACACCATGAAGCACACACAGAGCCGTATTAAAATACAAGGCACTTGATACATACTATAAAGCACATATATTATAATACACACACACACAGTAAAAATCATGCATGACAAATATTACTTGGGAAAGTATTTTATTTTTATACTCTCTCTATTCTAAATATACCCTCATTAGAGAAACCTCACCTATCCAAAACAGCATTAGTTCTACAGTCATCCTGTCCCAAGGACTCTAATCTCACTACATTTTGCTGTACGGATTTATCACCGCTTATAACCTCAACTAGAATATGATCTTCATCAGAACAGGTACTTTTTCTTTCTTTATGCCATATTCCCAATGCTAAAACAGCTTCTGTTTAGGCATATAGTGGGAATTTAATAAATATCAATCAAATAAATGAATAATTTTGCTACTTTATAAAACATATACTTACTATAGCTTATTATGCAAACAGTAAGGACTTTTTTAAACCATGCCTTACATGGTGCCATACCTACAAAATGACTATTATTCCTAAAAGGTCAATATTGCTAAAGAATGTAGAAAAAAATAAATCCAAAACAAAATCCTCTTTCCTCAGATGAGAGAACTAACTGATGTTCAAGGACAATAAACTAAATTTTTTAAAAAAGTAAGTTAAGGGCTGATTTGGGTCTTCTTCCTTATTCTCTATTGTTTCCTGTCACAAGTGTATAAGGCTTTGTGACAATGAGAGTCCCATCTGTGTTTTTATGTTACATTCCTTTAAATTTATTCTCATTAGTATAACTAAATGTCAAGTCTATTTCTTTCGTTTGTTTTCTTTAACAATACACCAAAAGGTTGTATATACCACAGACTTCCATATACACAAGCCGCATATTTTTTATGATAGATGTGAAACTTTGCAGCTAATGTGGAGGTGCCATTAGTTCCTCTCCCCAGTTCCGTGAATGCTCTTCCTTCCCAAAGAGGGCAACCACTAGGCTAAATGTAATGTGTGGCTTCCAGTCTATTTTTATACTTTCATACTTAAACATATCCATTAAAAAATCACTATTGCCATATGTGTTTAATTATAAGAGTAGTATAATATTGAACCAAACTTTTTCACCACTCTACATTGTGTTTTTGATATCATGGATTTGAAACATACACAGATATCTAGGTTATGTTGTTTTATCAATTACATATTATTTCATTCTGTGATGGAATTATTCATTTTTCTCATATATCCTTCTATAAGTTAATGTCTTCTTTCAATGTATTTACTTTGGTCAATTCTTTTCATTTAAATCAATTACTTATTAAAATATAATTAACATGCACTGTTATATTAGTTTCAGGTATACAAGATGATGATTCAACAAATCTATTCATTTTGTTTTGATGGCACACACTGTTGAGGGAGTAGCCAAAAATCCATTCCAACCTCCCTTTTCTTTCTTCTCTCCACTACAGTCTGGGAAAGCAAAATTTTCCCTTTCTTTAGCTTCCCTTGCATCTAGGGGAGGCTGTGTGACACCGCTCTCCCATTTGAGCATTGGTGGCTCTCTAAAGATCGAATTCTGGAAAAGCTATTGCTTTCCTGAGAAACAAGTCACAGCTCCCGGTGCAACTCTCTATCTTGAAACCATCAGGAAACAACAAAAACAAAAACAAAAAACAAATGGCACAAGTGCCGGCTTTGACATTATTGAGCTGATGCAACTATGGCACTATTCATATGTGCATAAATGTGTGCCAGTCTTCATGTTTGGTAAGAAAATTCATCCTCCTCCATTAGTTATGTTTCTGTTTATTTGCAGCTCAATGCAATGTTAACTCTTGTCCAGTTCTTCACAAATTATATTTATTTCGATTCCATTACCATTTCCCTCATTTCAATAGATATGTCTTTTTAACAATGCCCCCTCTCTTTTTGAAAATACATGTTCTACTGCACATTATAACATGATAAGCAAAATTCTCACCATGCATAAATTTTTAAAGATATAATAGAGGTGGTTGCCATGTTTAATCGAGTTGTAATAATTGTAAGCCTCGCTGAAACATAAACAAAACCTCCAGACGGTTCATAATTTTGAAAAACGTATCTTATTTTTTTCAAAAGATATGGAGATAATGCTAAACTTGCTTTGCAGTGGGGAGGCATATACCTACAGGTGAGGCCTATACCTACAAGTGAAGGTATTCTGATCTTTATTCAAATCACATGTATTCAAGCACTATAAGTGGGATAGTACAGGCTGGTTGGGAAGGTAGACACTGACAGAAAAGTAGAAATGGGGCTGTCCTGGAGTCGACAGCCTAGGGGAGAGGGGAAGAGGCAGCCCCAGCATGCTGCAAGGTACCAGATGCTTTGCAGGTGACTGAATGGGTTCTATGACTCCGGGGAAGATGAAACCTTGGGTCTGCCAGGGTATAATCACCAATCACTACACTGCAAATTTAACTCTTGAGTTGACATCTAATGACGACCAGAAATTTATGAAGCAGAGAAGAGCATTTCTGGTAGGAAAATAAAAGGTATGAACAAAGACAAAAAGCACCCAAGCTGTTTCAGGCAGTGGTCAAAGTTGATTATAAATGCAACATCAGGGTGCAGGACAGTGTAGAAGAAGATGGAGGCTGTGCTGGTTGACAAGGGCACAGCCGAGTGAGGAAGCTAGAATCCAATACTATAGGCACAAATAAGAGAAGACTCAAGCATTTTAAAACATTGTCAAATGGCCAGGAAAATATTTTTTAATATTTATTTATTTTTGAGAGAGAGAAACAGAGCACAATAGGGGATGGGGCAGAGAGACAGAGAGAAACACAGAATCCAAAGCAGGTTCTGCGCTGACACCAGAGAGCCTGATGTGGGGCTCGACCTTGCGAACTGTGAGAACATGGCCTGAGCTAAGTCTGACACTTAGCCAACTGAGCCACCCTAAGAAAGTTTTTTTAATTGTGTTAATAAGATACAAAAAGAAAAATGTATACATTGAATCTCTTCACATACTAAAAAAAATCTTTAATTTCTGTAGTACTACAACATGCCTACTCCAGCTTCAAACATTGAATTTTTAAATTGTCCTATTCAGCCCCAAGATGGTGGCATTGCCACCACTACAAGTAACTGTGCCCGTGGCTCCTCATTTTGCACATGTAATTAATTGGAGGACACAGCCAGAGAAGTCACCACTCTATTTTTCCTTGTTCATAAAGTACAAGTACTCCATTTCCTGTTTACAAGCCTTAGCTTTTCTTTCTCCTCTCGCCTCACAGTGATTATATTGAGAACACATTTGAAAACAAAAGGTTGGGCGAGAATTCCAACAGGTGTAATTAATGTCAAGTGCTCCTGCAAGTGGCATTGCTTTCCCGCTGTCTCCTCCACCTGCTGCCTTTCGTGGCTGCCTTCTTAATGCCGTGTCCATCTGTTGAAAATGTGCATCCAGAATTCATCATTTTACATCCTGAGAGGCACCTGAACCCTCTTCTCTTCTTAAGTGAGTCCTCAGAGCGTCACTTTATAGGCACAATTAGTTAAGTGTTGTGATGCCATGGAGATCAAGCACACGGGTTCCTCACAGCATTTTCAATATCTCAAGGTGGTTTGTTCACATTCAGAGAGTTGGCTTGATAAAAAAAGAATCCCAATCCTGTATTTTGCTATTTTGTTTATAAATAGAAAGTATACGTCAGGAACTAATTTCATTTTAATACACACACACGTTTGTGTATATATATTTATATTATACAAATATTATGTATATATATATATATGCATGCACATGGGCACTTCTTCATAGTGTTTAACAGTGGGTGAAGATACACTGTCCAAATTAAATTTCTGTGCTCCACAAAGACCTTTAGGTAGATGTGAAAAACTCCAGTTAAGATTCTCCCTGCACCATTTCTGACCAAGTATACTTCAAACATGAATGAGTACATGAAAAGCTGAAACTATTGATAGGATAAAGTAACAATAATAAAATAGACAGTATTAGAGTAAAAAGAGAGTAACTTTTAAGTTTTTAAGTACAGAAGTGGTTTTTGCTCCAGTGCTTTCTACGCACTGCTAGCTGCCTACCCAGTGATCTCAGCGATGTGCTGTGAAGAGAAGTATAAGAGAAACCAGTTATACTCATAACTGATAATAATTTAATGTGCTTTATCCCCACATTAGGGTAAAGGCCTAAAATATACACATGTGCACATTCTAATAAACACTGTCTTTCTGATGGTGGAGTGTGAGTTAGTAAAGTAGATGAGGCAGTTATTTGAGAGTAATTATAAGGAAGGTACCCAGTGTTTCTCAAAACACAGCAAAAGTGTTGCCTATTCTGTTATGCATAAGAGCAGCCCCATGTTTACTTTTAACTGAATAAATTCTTTTTTGGGCTTAGTGAAAGGGAACAGAAGTATAGACACTCCTATAGTAATCATTCCTGAAATTGGATAAATACTTCCAGGGAATTACTGAAAGGGAATATAAGTACAGATATTCCTCTAATAATTATTCTTAAGAGCCAGAGAAATGTATTTTATTCTTTTAGACTAGAGAAATTTTATCATATTCACATAAACTATTAATATTTTAACAGTTAAGCATAATAAAATAACAATCCTATTTCACATTGAAAAAATGTCAGGAGATTTAGAACCATGTCTGTGGTTTTCATTCCAGTATGGCTAATAGCCTGCCCTTGGCACACGATAGGTGATCAATAAATTTGTTGAGTGAAGAACAGCCGTCTGTGGTAGACATTTTAAAGATGATAATCTTGAGGCTCAAAGTTATGTGACTTGCTCAACTATGTTTGGTATTTTTGCTAGCCAGACAAATGAACTTGCTTCTGGTGATGTCTTGCTACTTTGACATCACTAGCTTTTTCTATACTTCTTCCTGAGAAAACCCTCCTTCCTTAAACTCTTGCTTGGTGAGCTCAGTGCTATCGAACACAAAGTGTATCAATGCTAGCCCCGGATGGATCACAAAGGAAATCAACATAATACCTATGCAGTAAAATCCTATTAAAAGGCAAACTAGAATGTTAAGTAATTCCCAGCTGGCTCCTGCACACTGCCTGCCCTCCTTTCTCAAACTAGTGCAGGAAGGACAGGATTAGAATTAAAGTTCTTCTCTTCTGGGGGATGGCTGAGTTGAATGTATAATGGAAGAAGGCTGAGCAGAAGATGGCAAGCAACTGAATTTCAGAAAATGAGAAAGCAGAGGAGTGCCCTTGCATTCCCAGGACACTCCCAACCAAAGTTCCCTGGATCAGGCTGACAAAAGGACCACTAACCAAAGAGAAGATTTCTGGAAATTGTTGCCATTTCCCTATAAGTTCCACCCAAGATCCAGAATCATCCCGACTGGTATTTAAGCCTTTATGGACCCTGGCCAGCAGGTGGCACCAAACCATAGCCAAGATCAGGGTGGGGTGATTTTTAGCAGCTGACCCTTCCTAAGAGCTACAGGCCAACCAGCTACTCAGGCTTGCCTCTACTTATCCTATTAAGCCTGCAATAATATATGTTAATATCTTAAGCATTTTAACATTTAAGAATGTTTTGAGCCCCTCCCCCAATTAATTAGATTTTGTTTTACTGTATACCAATAACACAAGGCAAAATTTAAGAATTCAATAAAGGATGCCAAAGCAAACTATTATGCTAATACAAAAGAGGAGGAGCTCACATCTGATTGGAGCAAAGAGGAAATAAATCATGAACAAAGTGGTATTCGGCATCTGCTTCAGGAGCTAAATAACACTCTGATAGCCAGAAACGAGGAATATTTCCAAGACCAGGCAACAAAATGAACAAAAGCACCACGATGGCTATTGTGAGGATTTGGGGAAATAAAGCACTAGGAGAGTTTTACTTGATCACAGGATAGGAGTGGGGGGAAGTGAAGCAGATGGGAAACGAAATGAATGAATACCGGCTACAAAGAATCTTGAGTGAGACTCTAATAAGAACTATGAACAAAAATGTTCACAGTACTGGGAGACAACAATTTTTGGCCAAGGAGTAAGCGGGGCTTCACATGATAGGATAAGTATGATGCTTCCCAAGCCTAAATTCCCAATTCCAATCTCTTAATCAAATGAGATCTTCAAATGCTATAAGAATATTTCACTGTACACTAAAAGTCACCTGGCTGAGAAACTTACTACTCTTTCTACTTCTTGACAACCAAGTTCTGAGTTATCAGGGTCTGTCATTGATTTTCAACATCTCTGGATATCTTAGAACATGTCTCAATTTAGTAACTATATAGGTGACCACCATAAGGCTCAAAAAAGTCTCACACCAGGGAATTCCACTAGCAAGGGGTGGATGGATCTCTCAACAAAAGACCCTACGTGCTAACAAGATATTCCAAACGCTGAGTGAGGTGGAAGCTACAGACACACAGATAATCTGCATAGAAGAAGACTGGCAACAGAAAACAACTTGGTAGTAATAAAAACAAAATCCTGGGGTGAAAAATTGGTACCTGGGTAATACACCTAAGTACCAACTCAGATTTAGGAAAAAGGACAGGAGACTGGTCCTGAGTACAAGGTAAGAACATGAGCAAAGGAAGAAAACAAGAGCCCAGATGATAGGCCTAGGAAACACGTTTAGCTTGGAACTGTTAGGTGAGAAATGGAGGCAGGGTTCATTTAGCTTTCAGTGTGGGCTGGCTTGGTTCCAGGAACAGGAGTGAAGCTGGGCCTCCGGAAGGGGTAAGGAGAACTCGATGGATGCTGGATGAATGTGGGTGCAGAGAAGAAACTGGGCAACACTCCAAATCCATTTGATATTTTCACTTAAGAAGTCTTTTTCAAACCTTTCATCATTTCTGAACTCTTATATATGCCCTTTCCACACCCCCATGTCCTTTCAGTAATAAAATGAGGAAATTGAGACATGATATAGGGATAAGGAGGAACTCATGTCTTTATACTACATCTGAGCGGCAATGACTAGGATTTACATTAGAGCCATAGGAGGCCATTCATACAGCCTTATAAAGCAATCCAATATTGCTGACACTAGAAATTCATACTAATTAAATCTAATGAAACTACAGGGGGTTCAAGAAAAGGCAACACAAGGGCCAAAGGATAAATGGACAGCCGTTATAATAATGATGAAATACTTATGTTAAATCCTAGGCTACTAGAACAAAGAAGGTACAGTGGAAAGGCAGAGAGAGTTCTCAAATAAGTAAAAGAAAACAAAATTGATGTAGGTAATTTCTACTTCACACCACAAAGCATTCTTGGAAATCACACCATAAAACAGCTTGTATTTTCCCTTAGGAATAATTTTGTAATTAGATACTGTGTTCTTGAACAACGATTCACTTTTTTTCAAATAAATCAGAGATATGATGAACAATATGCTATAAAGGCAGAGCGGAACAATGCTAGGCCTATATAATAATTTAAAACATCATCATTATATCACTAGTCCTATAAAATGGGCATAAGTGAATAGTAACATTGATTATATAACGGTCCCAAAGCACCATAAAACTGTGCATACTACAAATAATATTACAACATTGTTGCCTCATAAATTTGACCTATCTAAAATGAATATGCTAGCTATAATAAACATAATTTAAATATTTAATCAACAATATTGAGTGCCTTCTTAGCTCAGATGGACTACTTTGGAAAGCTAGTATTTGAGCTTGAAATTGTTGGACATTTCTTTAAATATCTGATCTCTTTCTTTACGTTCTATTCCAATCTATCTATCTATCTATCTATCTATCTATCTATCTATCATGTTTGTTATGTTGCAGTTTCTCTTCTAAACATTCCATAAGTGTTAATTTATTTAATCCTCACAACACTGTAGTATTGGCACAATTGTCATACTTATTTTGTAACTAAGAGAGATGAAGTAACTTGCTTAAAGTAACATAGTTGGTAAGGGATAGGACCAGGAATCAAAACTAGGGCTCTTGAAAATTGCTTTCTCTCTAAAAATTTTGTGGTAACAAGTTGAAGCATTCCAGTGATATCTGAGCTGTGTTCAAAGGTGGTATCTTTCTTTTCAAGAAGTCACATCAACTTTTCTTGTGAGAATTTGAAGGAAAGAGGTTTACCTTTGGCTCTCTAATTCACCTGTTCCCCCTTTATTCTTCATTCCAAAAACATTAAACATTATCTGAAAGATAAAAGTGGGTCACAAAAAGGCAGCTTAAAGAGTGTAGATCCCTAGTAAGTGGATGATTATACCATATAAATCCTCAGCTCTCATGAGGATGGCACTATGGTGCTTGAGCTATGATGTGTATGGTGTGCATGAGGTTAGTGAAATCATTACTTTTCCTCCCTATGTACAATGGCTTCCTGAATGAAACAAAGGCCACCCACTACTCTAAGCTCCAAACACCAAGAATAAAATAACACTAAGCCAATATATGTGAAGAGAAGTGAAATTCAGTATTTGTCAGCCAGGAATGAAGGAAGAGAATGAAAAAAATAATAAATGGTAAAAGCAGAAACTCCTCAACATTATGTACAAATAAATATCATAGTCTTAGAATACTTGTAAGTCTAAGAGACCGTAGAAACTGAAAATACAAATAACATTAAAAAGGACTCAGGAAAAAAATCATTGATTCTAAATAGCTCTGTAAGGAAGCATAAGGAAATGAGAAAGCATCTGACTTTGAAATGATGATAGTCAAATGTTCCATCTTCTCCAAATTCATTAATACCTCCACCAGACGCTTTCCTTCAGACACTAATTCTAGACTAGTGATGAGGAGTGGGGCTCCATATGAAATACACCATTATACCTGTATATGTTACAAAATCCCCAAATGAAAACCACATTCTTCCAGAGTACATAAGGTTTTTAAATAAATGCTGAGTTTTTGGTTGGTGTGATATGGTTAGAGGTTTTCATTCAGATAAGTAAATAAAATGTTTATGTTCCATTTGTCTTAAGATTAATTATAAAATGGTTAGATTGTATATTAAAATAACTTTTTTTGTTTTTTTAAATCTAGTAT
Organism: Crocuta crocuta; assembly: GCF_008692635.1. Classification (NCBI taxonomy): domain Eukaryota; kingdom Metazoa; phylum Chordata; class Mammalia; order Carnivora; family Hyaenidae; genus Crocuta; species Crocuta crocuta. The sequence goes on along the minus strand of NW_027527393.1, from coordinate 1,241,073 downwards.
AAAAAGTGATAAAATTACAATATGAACATCTAAGCTGTTGAACAGATTTAAATGTTTTCCTTTTTTAAAATTCTTTTCCTGTCCCAATAAAATACTAATTTAAACAAAGCTCCTACTGACATATATCAACTATGTAATAAAATTTTAATCTCTTCATATATATATATATATATATGTCCCTAAAATAACTGAATATTGGAAGTAATTGAATATAATAATTGAACAGTTTTGTAATGCTGGTCAATTAATGGTATCGTTAAGCTATATTTTGCTAAGTTACAAATACACATTACGTGTATATCTATACATATATGTGTGTGTGTGTATATATATATATCTCTCTATATATATATATATCTCACATGTAAATTCATGCATATTATGTATAAT